>NC_057717.1:105176149-105195017 GCF_004010195.1 Chiloscyllium plagiosum | reverse complement strand
ATATTCCTTTAATTTGTAAGTGTATGAATGTATGTTGCTTCAAGCAAGTGTGAATGAGACATTTTACAAACTTGACTCTCATAAATTTGGTGTTAGTGTACTTACAAACACACTAAAGATAGTTCACCAAGTGCTATCCAAACATGGAATGGTACCCAACAGTGGAGAGTTTGTTTTGGGTTTCACAGATGCAGGCTGGTTGAGTATGGTCTGTGTTCTACCTCATTATCAACAATCAAAGGATTTGATTTGATCAGCCAATTGCTGAGGCAGATGGCCTATGTAGCAGACGTCACACTGGTCAGTTGCTTTGTCTACCACCCAATTGAACAATGCAATGTATTAATTTTACTGCTGCTAAGTATCTAGGCAGTATGTCCCAAAAAATGGCTGATCAAATCAAACAATGTTTTACATTGGTAATAGACAGATCATATGTAAAAATGTATGGGTGCTGATGGGATCGATGTCTAAAAGGTGCTAAATATTTTTTTCTTATTATGAGGTTCCAGTCATCTATTACTAGGCTATATTTG
The DNA here is from genome assembly GCF_004010195.1 of Chiloscyllium plagiosum. Lineage (NCBI taxonomy): Eukaryota > Metazoa > Chordata > Chondrichthyes > Orectolobiformes > Hemiscylliidae > Chiloscyllium > Chiloscyllium plagiosum. Next base: position 105,194,481 of record NC_057717.1, on the reverse strand, counting down.
ACATTGCGCCCATCATCACAGTGTGAGGATGAAACGGTACTCTCACTCTTGGCCCGAGAAACCGAGGAGGAAAGACCAGCCTAAGGGAATGAGGAGGAGGGGACCTGAGGGAGTGAGGAGGTGGCAAGTGAGGAGCAGCTGTTGATATCAGAGTGAGACAAACTATCCCAGAATCTCTTTATTTGCTCTTTCAGTTGCAAAATCACATTTTCCAAGAACTGGTGGCTACTCAATAACCTGTGCAGGCATATGGAGAACAAACCATTTTCAGTGAATATGACGGGTGTGCTAAAAGTTTCTCCAGAAATGTTTATCTTACAAGATAACTCCTGCTTCATGGAGGAGAAAAGCGTACAGGCCTATCAACTATCATAACCATTGCCATGCCTTCACCTTCTCTTCAACCATGGTAACAATTGTTGGAACATGAGTGTTTGTTAGTACCCCTGTCCTACAGCAGAGCCAGGTCTCCAGATTTTCTTTGCTATTAGGTCAAAACCTCACTCTGCTGGGACTGTATAGTGGTTGATAATGACATGTCCAAAGAATCCATGTGCAGTGATTTTCTACCCTAGCCTCCTGCTTCCATCAACCCCACCCAAATGACCTGAAATACCAGGACCTTTATGGGCCCTAACCCAACAATGACCTGAACATCACATTGCCATCATAGCCCAGGAACTCCAGTATTGCAATATCGACATTGCTGCCCTGAGCTAGACATGACTAACAGGAGAAGACCATCTTAAGGAACACTGAGATGGTTATACCTTCTCCTAGAATAGCAAATCAGAAGAAGAACACCATCTCCATGGAGTCGGCTTCACCGTAAGAAATGAAATGGTCAGACCTTTTAATGACTTTCCCTGTGGCATATGATAATGTCTCATTACCCTAGGTTCACCTCGGCCCAGAAGCAGTACATCACAGTCATCAGTGCCTGGTCCTGACCCTAGATGTAACGGATGAGACAAAAGAGGCATTCTATATCAGCTTCAACCAATCTCTGTTCCGTATGGTGATGTACCAAATGAGAGATTGCTTTTACTCAAAGGTTGGTGAATCTTTGTATTTGTCAACCTCAAAGGGCTGTGGAATCTCAGTCTTTGAGGATGTTTAAATTAGAGGGTGATAGATTTCTAATTATCATTGGCGTGAAGAGTTGCGGGAATTCTGTTGGAACTTTGTTTAACTTGCTTTACATCTTCAAGACAATTCCTTGTGTACTGTTAAAAATGGCAGAGGGATAGGGAAAGAAATGAAAGAAATATAGGACTTGAGTCATGAAGTATTGAATGAACTTTTATTACAGTACCTAGTATTTATAAATACACTCTACAGTCACAGGCATTTGCATGTCTTGGGCTCAAACTCAGCAATTCAGGCATGCTGTAGGAAGCATGCTACAGTATGTCATGCTGCAAGATGGAGCATGACATACTGTAGTAATCTCCTCAGTAAAATGGAGATTGAGACCTTACTATCATGAGATCTTATGTCATGTAAAAATGATGAGCATGTACCTTAAAGGTGTATTATATATCTGCTGTGAAACATAACAGAGGGAAGGTCTTTGGTGATGCAGCTGAAGATGGTTGGGTCGAGGACACTACCCTGAGGAACTTCTGCAGAGATGTCCTGGAACTGAAAATGACTGACCTCCAACAACCATAATCATTTTTCTTATTTGCTGGTATGGCTCCAATCAGTGGAGAGCTTTGAACGTAGACTATAATGAGGCCAGAAGCTGAGTGGCCCTGGTGGTCCTCAAAATGAGCATTAGCAAGCCAGTTACTGCTGCTTCATAGCATTGTTAACAACCTGCTCAATCAACTTACTGATGATCAGGGGAGGATTGGGATGATAACTGAATGGGTTGAATTCACTCTGCTTTTTCTGTAAAGAATATACCTTGGCAATTATCCATATTACTGGATAGATACCAGAGTTGTAACTGAAGTGATAGAATTGGTTTCTGGGTTGGATAGATGATTGCTAACTTAGAATCATAGAATCCTTCTAGTGCAGAAAAAGGCCATTCAGCCTATCTGATCTGCACCAACCCTCTGAAGAGCAGCCCACTCAGGCCGAGCCTCCAACGCATTCTCTGTAACCCCCATTTACCATGGCTAACCACCTACCCTGTACATCTCTGTACATTGCGGGGTAATTTAGCATTGCCAGTCCACCTATCTTGCACATGTTTGCTCTATGTGAGGAAACTCACACAGTCACAGGGAAATGTGCAAATTCCACACAAACTATCACTTAAGGCTGGAATCGAACCTGGGTCCCTGGCATTGTGGGGCAGCAGTATTAACCACTGAGCCACCGTGCCACCTCCTGAGTCAACATGCTGCCCCTTGAGCCACCATGCCACTCCATGCGGGCAAAGTTGCACAGCAGTGGGAAGTTGAGGGAAAACAGGCTCCCAGCCTTTCCCCAGTGAGCTGGTGAGCTATCCCTTTGTCTCTAAAAGGGCTGTGCATTGGTTATGTCTGGCATTGCTGCAAACAGGTTGATTCTGATGAACTCAAGTAGCTTTCCCTACAGTCAGTTCTATCATTACACGCCATTAGCCGAGTCTGGCAGATAGATTCTATTGGTCTGTTTAGCTCAGTCAGTAGTAGTTCTATTGACCCTTGCTAGATGATGTTGGAGTCGAAGAGTGTGATGCTGTAAAAGCATAGCCAGTCAGGCAACATCTGAGGAGCAGGAGAATCGATGTTTCGGGCATAAACCCTTCATCAGGAAGCCCAAAACGTCGACTCTTCTGCTCCTCGGATGCTGCCTGACTGGCTGTGCTTTTCCAGCAGCACACTCTTTGACTCGGATCTTCAGTATCTGCACTCCTCACTTTCTTCATGCTTGATGGTGTATTTTGAAGTCCCCCATTATAGAACAATTTTTGCTTTTGCAGCCTTCAGTACTCCTTCCAAGTAATGTTCAACATGGCAGACTATAAATTCAGTAGCTGAGGCAGAGTATTATATGAGTTAGTCTGTAGCAAATAGGGTTCCTGTGCCCATGCTTGATACAATGCAATGTGACTTTACAGGAATCACTGTTGAGGACTCCTTGGACCACTCCCTCATGATGGGTCTATCACATTGCCTCTGGTGGATGTGTCGTGCTGTTGGAACAGGATATACACAGGAGATGGTAATGATGGAATTTGGGACACTAGCAGAAAGGATTCTGACAATCAGTCTGTTGTTTGACTGTGGGACAGTTTTCTTGATCTTGGTGCAAGTCCCAAGTTTGTAAACCAGTTGGTGAGAAAAACGTTGTAGGATTGACTTAGGTGTACACCTTTTTCTGGATTAGTGGTGCTGGAAGAGCACAGCAGTTCAGGCAGCATCCGAGGAGCAGTACACCTTTGTCATATTTGAATTCAGTACCTTACTTAATTACAGTTAAATCCAGGTTTGATGACCAAATTAACTTCAATAATAATAGCAGTTTACATTGGAAGCATCAGTGAAGCATCATTTCAGGGAAGGCTTGTGCCTCAAATCCACTAATGCCTAATCCTTTATATTATTGTTTGTAATGGCTATCACTGTCCTATAGTGATCCTACAGCTAAAAGGGACATTAGAGAAAGACTAAAACTCCCGTTGCTCTATCACTAAAAATGTGCTTCTCCCAAACACTAGAAGAGCAATCCATATCATAAAAGGTCATTCACCCTTTGGGGCGGCCATGGTGGCTCAGTAGTTAGCACTGCTGCCTCACAGCACCAGGGATCCAGGTTCAATTACAGCCTCGGGGGACTGTCTGGGTGGAGTTTGCACATTCTCCCTCTATCTGCATGAGTTTCCTCTGGGTGCTGCGGCTTCCTCCCAATCCAACAATGTGCAGGTTAGGTGATTTGGCCATGCTAAATTGCCTTGGTGTTCAGGGATGTGTAGGTAAGTGTAGAGTAATAGGGGAATGGGTCTGATTACTCTTCGGAGGATTGGTGTTGACTTCCTGGGCCAGTTGACTTGCTGGGATAATTGCCAAGGTTTCTACACTGTAGGGATTCTATGACCCATATAACTGAGATTGCAAGTTAATGCCAGTTTATTGTGTGACCATTATCACCAGGAACTGAATTGAAAACACCTAAACTAATTTTGTATTGGAACCATATAAGTAGAGCTTTTGTGGCACAGTAGTAGTTTTCTACCTCTGAACCAGCCAGCCTGGGTTCAGGTCTCACTTGCTCCATAAGTGTGTACTAAGTTCTCTGAACAAGTTGATCCATGTAAGTAGCAAAGTGAGGAGATTGTTATGTATTCAGTCTGGGTTGACTTTGAATCCTGAAGGGTAAACAGAAACTAGGAGCAGGCATAGGTCATTCAGCCCTTTGAACCTGCTCCAGCATTCAACATGATCATGGTTGATTCCAGTCTCAATGCCACATTCTTGCTTTCTATCCATATACCTTGATGCCTTTAATAGCTATAAGATCATAAGACTATTTGATACTGGAGTAGAATTAGGCCATTCAATCAGGGCTGATATGTTCCTCCATCCCATTCTCATGCTTTCTCCCCATATACCTTGATCTCCTTACCAATCAAGAACCTATCTCTGTCTTAAACACATTCAATGACATGGCCTCCACAGCCCTCTATGGCGATGAGTTCCACAGATTAACCACCCTCTGGCTGAAGAAATTCCTCCTTATCTCAGTTCTAAAGAATCATGTCTTTACTCTGAGGCTGTGCGCTCGGCTTCTAGTCACTCCTACATATTTTTTCCATGTTCTCTCTATCTAGGTCTCTCAGTATTGTGTAAGTTTCAATGAGATTTCCCCCTCCACAATTTTTCCTAATTCCATTGAGTACCAATGAAAGGCTTCAACTGCTCCTCGTCTGACAAGCCCTTCATCCCTGTATAATATTTGTAGTTATGGGTTCATGCTCCCCTTTTAAGAGAGTGGGCCAGGTGACCCATGGCAGGAACTTTGAGTTAGTCTAGGTCCTACTATATAGCTGTGTAATAAATTGTTCCCACGTCAAGATACACAGGCCTACCTCATGGTCTTTTTATAATTTATGAATTATCCTAAACATATTAACTGGCATTGAGCCTGAGTCATGGCACACTAACTGTGTGCTATTTTGTTCTCAGAAGGAAGGGAGGAGATTGAATGTCGCCTGGATTTGGAAATGGCATGGAATTGAGGAGGTAGTTTAGTAGACTTACTGGGAGACAGAACATAACATCAAGGGACGCGGTCACGAGGGGACTCTGGTTGCAAGTGATGCTGGGTAAGAAGGGTACTTACTGGAAAGAGGGCTGTGTGCAGCAGTCATGAGGGAACTGGATGGTAGCAAATGGCTAAGAAAGAGAATTCTCACCCAAGAGCTTACTGAAATTGTTGTGGAGAGCGTTCACCAAGGTTGAGTGGTGAGTGGTGAGCTACCAGACTTGAGTGACAGGCAAACAAAATAGCTGAGTCAAAAAGTGTGGTGCTGGAAAAGCATAGCTGGTCAGGCAGCATCCGAGGAGCAGGACAGTCAATGCTTCAAGCATAAGCTCTTCATAAGGAATGTGGGCGAGGCCCAAGGGTGCTGAGAGATAAATGGGAGAGGGTGGAGCTGGGAGGTGGGAAAGAAGATGGACAGATAGGACAGATCAAGAAGGCAGTGCTGAGTTGGAGAGTTGGATCTGCAATAAGGTGGGGGGGGGAAGGTGATAAGGAAACTGGTGAAATCAACATTGATTCCGTGTATTTGGTGGGTCCCAATGTGGAAAATGAAGGGTTCTTCCTCCAGGCGTCAGGTGGCTAGAATCTGGCGGTGAAGAAGGCCCAGGATTTGCATGTCCTTGACAGAGTGGGAGGGAGAATTGAAGTGTTCGGCGACAGGGCGGAGGGCTGTTTAGTGTGTGTATCCCAGAGATGTTCTCTGAAACGTTCCGCAAGTTGGCGTCCTGTCTCCCCAGTGTAGAGGAGACCACATTGGGAGCAAAGGACTTAGTAGACGATGTGTGTGGAGGTGCAGGAAAATCACTGCTGGATGTAGAAGTATCCTTTGGGGCCTTGGATGGAGTTGAGGAGGGAAGTTTGGGTGCAGGTTGTATACTTCCTGCAGTGGCAAGGAAAGGTGCCAGGAGTGGAGGATGGGTTGGTAGGAGGCATGGACCATTTCCGCCACCTACAAACAGACCCCACCACCACAGATATACTTCCCACCCCATCCCTATCTGCATTCCGCTAAGATCATTCTCTCCGCAACTCCCTTGTTAGGTCCACGTTCGCTCCACGAACCCATCCTATACTCCCAGCATCTTTCCTTGACACTGCAGGAAGTCTAAAACCTGCGCATACACCTCCCCCCTCACCTTCATCCAAGGCCCCAGAACGGCTACAGAACGCTTAGAGAAATGTTTCCCACAATTGACTCCTCAAATGCAATCGGGAAATTTCGTGTCAAAAAACTTGATACACTAGGACAGACCATGAATGGACAGACACATTAGAACTAGCCATAAGCATCAAACACAGAAAATAAAAAAAACTCGCCCTTCAGGAAAAACGTAACAAGCTCACACGAAAGAACAACACAGACAACACAGAGGCGTGGAATAAAAAAACCTATCGACCGACCACTAACAGATACAGAAAAAGACGTCCTAGTAAGAGGGTTAAACTGCAAGAACAGAGACACGGACAAAAAGGACTTCCTAGCAGCATTAGAATCAACACTGAAGGATAACAGACTCACAGAAGAAACCCAGCAGACCATCAGCACTGACATTAAGCAGAAAAAAGGAAGGAAATACACTCAATACACAGGAACAGAAAGCTGTAGAAAGATTCAAAAAAGACAAAAACATTGTAATCCTACATGCTGACAAAGGGCGCATGACTGTCATTCTAAACAATTCGGACTACTTGGAAAAGCGAACTCACTGCTTGCAGATACCAATACTTACCAACAGGTGACGATAGATCCTACCCCATAACTAGAAAACAGAATCACATCCCTACTATAAAGGCTTCAGAAACCAGGAGAAATAAACAAGACAGACTTCCGAAAAATGAAACCAGATAGATCCAACACACCACACTTCTATGGATTACCTAAAGTACACAACCGAGGAGCACCCCTCAGACTCAACGTCTTACTACCTAGAACACCGACATACAGACTAGCCAAGGAACTCCACCGAAAACTAAAACACCTAGTAGAAGACTCACACCACTTCATTCATTCCACCCAAGAATTCCTGAACACTATCAAAGACACCAAGATAGAAAAGGATGAAATAATGGTCTCCTTTGACGTAACTGCCGAAGAAACACTGACTGCACTACTAGAAGAACCAAAGGCACAAACACCAGACAGCACCGGCTTCATCAGCAAAGATAACAGCGTCACCTAGTGGACCTGTGCCTTACCACTCACTTCACATTCAATAACAAGACCGACAAACAAATCAATAGGCCATTCATGGGATCACCAATATCAGGGTTCCTAGCAGAAACAGTAATGCAGAGACTCAAATAAACAGCCCTCCCAACTATCCAACACAAACTTTGGGTCCACTATGTGGATGATACTATTGTCATCACAAAATGGAACACTTAGAGGAAACCTACAATACCATCAACAATATCCTTACTGGCATAAAATTCACAAAAGAGGAGGAGAACGACAACAAACTCCCATTCCTAGATGTCACAGTAGAGCGAACAGTCAATGGGGAAATTCAAACCAGTCTCTACAGGAAAACAACACACGGACCAAATACTTAACTACAGAAGCAATCATCCCAAAACCCACAAACAGAGCTGCATTAGGACATTATTTTAATGAGCCACACCACACTTCAGCACCCAGGAACTATGAAGAGCAGAAGAAAAATACCTATATAGCGTATTCAAGAACAGATACCCAATAAATACAGTCTGCTGATTTCCCAACAACAAACCCAAACAAGCAGACACAACATGTCCAGAAATTCTAACCACATTACCTTACATCAAAGACATCTCTGAAATGATTTCCAGACTAATTAGACCTCTTGGCATCATAGTAGCCCACACATCTACCACACTTAAACAGCAGCTAATAAACCTAAAAGACCCTATACAAGCAACCAGAAAAACAAATGTCATTTACAAAATACCATTCATACACTACATTGGACAAACAGGCAGAAAACCAGCCACCAGGATACATGAACATCAACTAGCCAAAAAAAGACATGACCCGCTATCACGAGTATCCTTACATACAGATGAAGAAGAACACCACTTTGACCTGGACAACACATTCATCCTAGTTCAAGCTAAACAGAGACACACATGAGAATTCCTAGAAGCATGCCATTCTAACCGGAACTTCATCAATAAACATATCAATTTGGACTCCACCTAGCATCCTCTGAGAAAAAGAATCGGAAATGATATCACCCATCCTAAGAAACCAAGACATATAAATAGAAAGTGGGACATAACATCGCTTCACTGGAGCTCACTGATCATGTTATCTAGTATAGTGACAAAATGTCTGAAAACGAACCCTCCAGCTCAGTGAGCAAACTTACATCCAGAATCTCAACTTGAGCTACAAATCTTCAAGTACTTCATAATCTTGTCTAAAAGCAAGGCCTAAAGTGCCAGCAGCACGGAGTGGGAACTGCAGAGAGTGAAAGCTATGGGAGTTGAGCTAAGTGTGGGAGTTTTAAGGGTATATATCTGAACCTTTTGCCTTCTTAGAATCTAGCAAATTGTGCATAAGTGAAGGCTAGATATTTAAGTTTCTCTTTCTTTTAGGCAGCCAATTAAGTTAATTCAGCAAACTGGTTTAATCTGGTTTGTTTAGCAGGCAGGCCATCTAGTACAAAAGCAAGGCCTAAGATACTCCCAGCTCAGAATGGAAACTGCATGGAGTATAAATACTGGCAGTTGAACTCAGTGTGGGAGTTTAGGGATATGGGACCGGCATTGCAGTCTCTTGTTTTGACCATTTTTGAGATGGGCTGCTTTGAGGTCAAAGCTCTGCTGGTAGATCAAAGTGTGTGCCTAGGTGAATACGTGCTTTGTTGAGGAGGACAAGCAGCAACAAGGCAAGGACAAGGTAAGACTTTTTATTTCCCCCAAGCCCTCTAGTTGTTAAAGGGGCAGAGATGAAAGTCAGTGGACTGGTATGCTCCTGTCAGGAGATCATGAGAGTAGTCTCTGGTGACTATGTCTATAGGAAGTGTGGCGGTTGTAGCTCCTGTCTGACTGCATGGATCAGTTGGAGCAGCAGTTGGACACTGAGGAGTATACAGGAGGCAAAGAGTGTGATAGCTAATAGCTTCAGCGAAGTGGTCACAATGCAAGTTCAGTCAAGTTAATGGGTGACTGCCAGGACAGGCAGGCAGGTAGTGCAGTAGTCTCTGTGAGTATCTCCCTCTCAACAAGTATACCATTTTGAATACAGTTGGGGTGATAGCCTCTCAGGGAAAAGTAACTGCAGCAGCCAGGTCTTTGACACCACAACTAGCTCTACTGTAAAGTAGGATATGGAAAAGTCTAAGCAACTGATTGTGGCAGGGGTCATTCTAGTCAGAAGAACAGACGTGTTACTGTGGCCATGAGTCAGAATCCAGGATGGTGTTGCCTCTTAATGCCAGGGTCAAGGATATCTCTGAGAAGTTGCAGTAAATTCTCAAAGGGGAAAAATACCAAATACCAATGAAGTTTGAATTGAGTATATTGACAATGTTAAAAGCCAATGACACAATCCAATGCTTTGGGGTATAAGACCAGGGAAAATTGAAATGTTGGGAGGAGAACTGCCACCAGACCAATAGCTGTAGACTGCTAGTCAGAACTCTCTGAGAGGTATCTGTCTAGAGAAGGAGTTTGCACAGAGAAAAACCTCTAAAATGACCCGGAGAGCCAATCTACCAACGAAGATAAAGAGAAGATTCAACCGCTGGCTGGTTTTAAAATTTGAATTTTCCAGTAAATCTTAATTGGGAGTTTTATCGGACTAATATTATAGAAGGGAAGGTAAAGATAAGTTACAGAAAGGAGGTGTAAATAGTTGTGAGTTAATTATTCTCTGTTATACTTTAAGTAATAAAGTTGTTAGTTTTTACTTTAAATAGTTCTTGGCCTCTCAAATTTTCAGATTACTGCACGGGATAAATTCTTCTGTGTTTCTGGTTTAAATTAAGCAGGAGGGTTTAACACACATTGTAACATAATACAGAACATAGCTCATGGAGGGACAGGACTGGCAGCCTTAATGTTCTGGGATACAGATCCTATAGGAAGGATAGCACGGGTAGCAAGAGAGGAGGGTGAAGTGACATTTTTGATTAGGGAAAACATCATGGCAGTACTGAAGATATTCCTGACGGATCATCCAGTGAAGCTATATGGATGGAACTGAGAAATAAGAAGGGGTGATCATTTTGATTCGATTATACTATATGCCACTCAATAGTCAAACAGAAATTGAGGAGCAAATGTGTGGGGAGACACAGATAACTGTAAGGACAGCAGGGTTATAATAGTAGGGGATTATAACTTTCCAAAAATTAACTAGGGATAGTGTTAAAGGCTTGGATGGGGAGGAGTTTGTGTTCAGGAAAACTTTCTCAAACAATATGTAGATGTCCTACTAGAAAAAGTGCAAACCTGACTGCCTCTTGGGAAATAAAGCATAGCAAGTGACTGAGGTGCTAGTGAGGGAGCACTTTGGGACTAGTGACCGTAATTCTATTAGTTTTAAAATGGTTATAGAAAAGGATAGGTTTAGTTCACAAATTAAATTAACCAAGGTCAGTTTTGATGGTTTTAACAGGATTTTTCAAAGTTGATATGGGAGGCTGTTCAAAGGTAAATGGACGCCTGGCAGGTGGGAGGCTTTCAAAAGCAAGATAAAAAGAATTCAGGAGCTGCATGTTCCTGTTAGTACAAAGGGCAAGGCTGCCAGGAAATGACTAGAGACATTGAGGCTCTGGATGAGAAAAAGGAGGCATAAATTGGGTACAGATAGCTGTGGTTCAATGACTCCCTTGAGTATGGGGTGTAGGAATACACTTAAGAGGGAAATCAGGAAGGCAAAAAGGGGACATTAGAAAATTTTGGCAGAAAAGGTAAAGGAGAATCCAAAGATATTCTACAAGTACGTTAAGGGCAAAAGAATAACTGTGGACAGAATAGTACCCCTTAAAGAAAATCCACAAGGTCTTCAATTTGTGGAGTCACAGGGGATGGCTCATCAGTTTTGGCTGTGGTAAAAAAAAACATGGAAGCTAGGGAACTCCGGGAAATAAGTAGTGGGGTCTCAAATAGTCCACATTCCAGAAGATGAGATGCTGGAGGTCTTAAAATGCATAAAGGTATATAAATCCCCAGAACCTGATCAAGTGTATCCCAGGACACTGTGGAAAACTAGAGAAAACATTGTGGGGCACCTCGTGGAGCTATTTATATAATTGGCAGCACAGGTGAGGTGCAAGAAGACTGGAGGATGGCTAATGTTGTGCCAATATTTCAGAAAGTCTGCAAGGAAAAGCCAGTGAACTATAGACTGGTGAGCATAATGTCAGTGGTGGACAAGTTGTTGGAAGGGATTCTGAGAGACAGAATCTACATACATTTGAAAGGCAAGGACTGTCTGACTAATGGTCAACATGGCTTTGTGTGTGGAAAATCATGTCTCTCTTGAATTTAATGAGTTTTTTTGAAGAGGTGACGAAGAATATAAATTAACATAGAGTGGCAGACATTATCTATTAGCACTAGTTAGGGCTTCAACAAGGTTCTGGATGGTAAACTGATTAGTGAGGTTAGATCACATGGGATCCAGGGAGAGCTAACCATTTGGATACAAAATTGATTTGATGGTCAAACAGAAGGTGGTGGTAGAGGGTTGCTGCTCAGACTAGAGGCCTATGACCAGTGGTATGCCTCAAGGATTGGTGTTGGATCCACCTTTGTTTATCATTTATATAAACTGTTTGGATGAAAATATAGAAGGCATTGTTAGTAAGTTTGCAGATGACACCAAAGTAGGTGATATAGTTGACAGTGAAGAAGGTTAACTAATAGTACAACAGGATCTTAATGAACCAGGCTAGCAGGGAGTTGTTGAACAGAAAGACCTAGGGGTGCAGGTACATAGTTCCTTGAAAGTGGTGTCACAGGTAAACAGGTAAAGAGAGTGTTCGGAACGCTGGCCTTCATCGATTAGAGCATTGAGTAGAGTAGTGACCTTGTAGAGGTTTACAAAATCACGAGGGACATAAATAAGGTCTCTTCCCCAAGGTAGGGAAGTCCAAAACTAGAGGGCATAAGTTTAAGGTGAGGGGGGAAGATTTTAAAAGGGACCTGAGGGGCAACTTTTTCGCGTGAGTGTGGAATACTCATATATGGAATGAGCTGCCAGACAAAGTGGGAAAGACAGGTACAATTGCAAAGTTTAAAAGACATTTGAACAGGTACATGTAAAGGAAAGGTTTAGAGGATGTGGACCAAACACAGTCAAATGGGACTAGTTTAGGAAACCTGGTCATCATGGATGAATTGGGCTGAAGGAATTGTTTCTGTGCTGTATTACTCTAGGACTTTAATATTGGACTCTCATAGCTTACCAATGATTGAGGTCAACGTAACAGGCCTAAAGCTTCCCCTCTTCCGCCTCCCTCCCTTCTTAATTAGGGGTATTACATTAAACATTCCCAGAGCATTGGGAGTCTCCCTGACTATGATTCCTAAAAGATCACCACCAATGCCTCTCCCATCTCCTCAGCTATCTCCTTCAGAACTCTGGAAATGTAATTGGTTAGGTTTAGGGTTTTCAGCTTCTTCAGCACCTTTTCCTTAGGTGATGACCACTACCCTTATCTCTGCCCTCGACTCTCTTGAAATTTAGGTATCAAAACATTAATCTGTCCCTTTCTTGAGTATATTCCATGACTTGGCCTCCACAGCCTTCTATAATAGCTAATTCCCTGGGGTCACTACCCTTTGAGTGAAGAACATTTTCTCATCTTGGTCCTAAATGGCTTATCCCATACTGCGTGCCCTGTTAGAATTCTAATGTTTCAATCAGATCACCTATCATCCTTCTAAACTGTGGTGAATACAGTCCCAACTGAACCAATATTTCCTCATACAACAGTCCTCCCATTCCCAGTATCAGCCTTGTGAACCTTGGCTGCATTCACATGTATGTAATTTCTCAGGTGGGGAGACCAAAACTATTTACAACACTCCATGTGTAGCCTTGTTTAGGCCTGTATAACTGCAGAAAGACAGCCCTATGTCTGAACTCAAATCCTCATGCAATGAAGGCCAATACAGAGGAACTTCGATCAACTGAAAGACACGGTGGGGAGTATTTTGCTCAGTTAATAAAATTCTGGATAATTGAATGCCGGTTAACTAGTTTAGCCGGCTATCGGGACATTGCGATCTTGCCGGACAATCCAATGTTCGGATAATTGAATGCTGGATAATTGAGGTTCCTCTGTATACCATTCACCTTCGTAATTGCTTGCTACACCTGCCTGTCTATTTTACTTGAGTAGTGTACAAGGACACCTAGATCCCTTTATATATCCACATTTGCCAATATGTCACCATTAAAATGGTATACTCCCTTTCTGTTATGTATATAACTTCATATTTAACCACATAATACTGCATCTGCCATGTGTTTGCCCACTCACACAACTTGGCTAAATCATCTGGACGCCTCCTTGCTTCCTCCTCATGACACTCAATCCTATCCATTTTTGTGCCATCAGTAAACTTTGAAATGTTGCATCATTGCCCTCATATAGGTTGTTTTTATATAATTGTGCATAGAGCCCAAGCATGGAGGGTAAAGGCCAGTGCATTAATTTGGTACATTGATAAGTACAAATGATAAAATCACTGCATATTCAATGTAAATATGTTCAGAGTTGCTGGTCCAATCATTGATGTTTCATCAAAATTCTACCTGTTTTTGTTCCCAATGTGACCACAACCACTGGCTCTATAAATCTTATTATTACACCTCAAGAATCACACTATTGTAAACACAGACATTGAGTCCATTAAATGTCTGTCTGTGACATGCGATAGTCTGCTTATGGGAGAGGCAGTTAACACTGACTAAAGAGAATAGATCTGATATTTGTAACAACATTGAGTGAGCCCCAATGGAATATTAAGTGGCTTTGTTGAATGCAGCAGCTGTATCAATTTGACCAGAAGACAATATAGATGTCTTGGTTAATAATAGGTGTTGAAAATAGGAAATAAATTACTGAAGGTAGCTATTAACAAGTCAAAACTCTCAGAACTTGACAATATCAGGTGAATTCCATTCATGTATGCAACATTAATGCATAAGGATTGTCACTTGCTAATGAACCCACACATTCACTCACTATGACCAGGTGAAAAACAGTTAACTGGTTCCCCACTTTTCAACCTTTTGATTAGTCACAACAATTCTTTTTATCTCGAAGCTATACCTACCTTTATTTAAAAATGCAATTCAATAATTTTTACTGTGGTATTAAGGAGCCAATCACAACATTTCTTGAATTAAAGAGTAGATTTATTATTTGCTAACCCTGAGAAAATTAATTAAAATGCAATGTCAAGCATATGTTTTTCATTCTGTCATTTGCTGTCCCCTACCTTCCACCCCACATACTCGTACTCTGTCACTTACTTATTCATTCTCTTACACACACTCCTACTAATTCCCTCTTTCTCTCTCTCCTACCCCCAGACACACACACAGACAAGCACACCTACGCACTCATCTCTTTTACTCACTCATCCATACACACTCTCTTAAAATGGAATAATCTTCAGTACAAAATAAATATAAAAGAATATACAGTTTAAAGTCCTTTAGATGTCCTTGAGGTGTACAATTTTAACCTGAGGTCAGGACTATTTGGTTTCTTGGACTAACAACTGCAGTGAATATTGCAATTATCATTTAGGCTCTTTTCTGCCTGAGGTCCATTTCAGTCAGTTTTGTTACCAGGTGCTTTTCTTCTTGAGGTGGAGAGAACCTTCCCGAGCCTATGTTCAGTTCTGCTGTCTCAATCCATCTCCTCTGCTTTGCCAAAATAGTCCATTGAAATAGCTTGTTTGCATCTTCTGTCTGGTGAAGTTTGTTTCCAGACTTGATGATTGTAGGTGATGTTTGTTATGGACAAGGCAATTAAAACATTTCAAGAAGGTAGTCCAGACGCTAACTTTTCTAGTTGTTTTAAGCAGGCGAAAAGTGTATGTACCAGAAGTGATGCACCTGGCCCAACCACTTGGTTTTAAACAAAACAATTTATTTATATACGAACAAAAGAGAACAGAATATAGAATAACATTACTTACCTGAAAACCCAATCAACTCTATCAGAACATAATGATTCTATTCCAAATACAGGTATTTGTAACATTCCCATAAACATCCCCTTGGCAAAAAAGGTAAATCAAAATTAGGTTCTTACAGGAGACATCTCAGAGAGAGATGATAAGCATGAAGCTGTTCTTTAGTCCAGCAGCTTCTTTGGGCTCCCAGCTAAGACTTGACCAGAAGCTATAAAAAAGCCAGATTGCTAAAACCAAAACAAACCAAACAAAAGCTGGGAGAACTGGCCACTCCCCTTTTATTGTACAAGCATTTTTTTTTAAACTTGAAAGCTTTTTGCCTGATGCAGTATTGTTAGCTATATTCAAATTGACCCTAAAACCCATACAAACCAGACACATCTGAATCTCATCATTTACAAGCCCTCTCGAAAAAAAAACAATGACAGAATAACCTTGTTAAAGGAGCAGCATCATTGCATGTTTCATCTCCAATATATGAAAATTCTCTTTATGGTATAAATCAAATTGAACATGAAGCCCTTTTGCAACTATTGGAAAGCCTGGCTGACTGTTTAAAATGTTAATATCAGCTCAGACTATGTTTGGTTTAATTCACATTGGTTTCATGAAGCCTGGCCAACCTGGATGGGTTAGGTGACTCATGTGACAATTTTATATCAGTGTTTCAATCCCTTTTTAAACTTATGTCAGTCAATGAAAGTTCAAGATATTAAATCAGCTGATGGATTTTGAAGATCAGCATTTCATATTTTCTATTGTGATGAGACACTTCCTTCTACAATTTGCAGAGTGAATACAAGACTGAGAAATGCAACTGATTGTGAGCAAAACTTCAGTGTACCTAGGTGTAGGCAAAATGAGGATATGATGGAGGGGCATGGGAAGTGGACAGCATAGACTTTCTTTAATAATATAATATATGTCCACAATTAGAATATGTCCTAACTGCGAGAATTTATAAACCCCATATAATGATATGATTGGATAATATAATCATGCATATTAGTTTGAATATGATTAGATAATATAGTTGTGTATTAATTTGAACATGATTGGGTAATATATCCATGTGAACTAACTTGGAATGTAAACTACATGAACACAATTGGATAGAGATTTGGGCGAGTAAATGTATTACCTTTTGATTGGAAGTTTTTATCAGCAAAATAATATAAAACCTTTGCTCTTGTAATAAGGATTTGAGCTGTATGCCATTTTTGGATATGTACATTTTCCATACATGCATCAATAAACATTGAAAAAAAGAAATCTAAGTGTCATCTAGTCTAAGAGGAAATAAATGGTTAAAATCACCCCTTCAATGGTTTTAAAATCTTGTGAAAACATGAGCAAGAATAGGTTAGAATTGCTTAAATACTGAGAATATACGGGAATGTGTTTGATAATATTTAGTTTATCTGAACTATAAAGGAAAGTTACGAGAAGTCACAGTATTAGTAGTTATGCCTTATGTCCTGTAGGCTGATACAGTTAAGTCACTGAACAATGGCTAATGCTGAGGAGGTTCAGCAATGGTAATGCCATTAAATGTCACTGGTGGTGATAAGCTTTTGTGTTGTTGGAGGTGGTCACTGGCATTTTCTGGTTTTTATAATGTTAGTTGCCACTTATCGGTCCAAAACTGAATTTTGTACAGGTCTTGCTGCATATGGTCACAGACTGTTTCAGTATCTGAGAAATCCAAAATAGACAACAACATTTATCACCTTTTATTATGGAGAGAAAGCCACTGATGAAGTAGTTGAAGATCGTTGAACCAAGGTCACTACACTGAAGAACTACTGTGGTGCAGTAGTAATGTCCCTGTCTCTGAGTCAGGAGGCACAGGTTCAAGTTCCAGAGGTGTGAAACGACGTGTCTGAACGGGTTAATTAGAAAACATCTACCCTGAGGAAATCCTGCAGTTGTGCTGAGATGATTGACTTCCAACAACCGTAATCAAGTTATTTTATGGTAGGTTTGACTCTAACCAGTCAGGAGATTTTCCTCAATTCCTATTGACATCAATACTTTGGTACTCAACTATTGGGCCATAAGTTGTAAGTAACATAAGTTGTAAGTAATACAGTGTGATTACATCTGAAATCAATTTATTGTTACTGTCTTTTTTTTCTGTCGGTGACAACCACCTCTAAAGTAGGCATCAGTAACAACCTATGGATATATTTGTGGTATGTGTTCATATCTATTTGGAATTGAATAGAGACTTCACCATAAAATAAGATACCTGGCAGAGAAGAGGCTTTTTTCCTATCAGCTAAGGCTGAAATTGAACCTAAGTTTCATAAATAAATAACACAGTCACAATCTATCGCCACTCAAAAACATTGAGATTAACTTTGTAAAATAGGCATTCTGGCCACATAGTTTTAAATATACACTATTTATAGGTCATTTGGTTTCAGTTACAATATATCTAAGCAGGTGCAGGAAGCAATTTCTACTTATGAAAGGATCTAGAATAAGAGGGAACAGATGTCATACAGTCATAGAGATGTACAGCATGGTAAGAGACCCTTCAGTCTAATTCGTCCATGCCGACCAGATATCCCAACCCAATCTAGTCCCACCTGCCAGCACTTGACCCATATCCCTCCAAACCCTTCCTATTCATATACCCATCCAAATGCCTTTTAAATGTTGCAATTGTACTAGCCTCCACCACTTCCTCTGGCAGCTCATTCTATACACATACCACCTTCTGCCCCTTAGGTCTCTTCTATCTTTCCCCTCTCATCCTAAAACTATGCCCTCTAGTTCTGGACTCCCCCACTCCAGGAAAAATCCTAACCATGCCTCTGATTTTGAAAACCTCTATAAGGTCACCCCTCAGACTCCGACGCTCCAGGGAAAACAGCCCCAGCCTGTTCAGCCTCTCCCTATAGCTCAAATCCTCTAACCCTGGCAACGTCCTTGTAAATCTTTTCTGAAGCCTTTGAAGTTTCACAACATCTTTCCAA
>NC_057717.1:105169926-105176018 GCF_004010195.1 Chiloscyllium plagiosum | reverse complement strand
TTTCCGATAGGAAGGAGACCAGAATTGCACGCAATATTCCAAAAGTGGCCTAACCAATGTCCTGTGCAGCTGCCACATGACTTCCCAACTCCTGTACTCAATACTCGGACCAATAAATGAAAGCATACCAAATGCCTCCTTCATTATCCTATCTACCTGCGACTTCACTTTCAAGGAGCTATGAACCTGCACTTCAAGGTCTCTTTGTTCAGCAACACTCCCTAGGACCTTACCATTAAGTGTATAAGTCCTGCTAAGATTTGCTTTCCCAAAATGACTCTGCATTTATCAGAATTAAACTCCATCTGCCATTTCTCAGCCTATTGGACAATCTGACCAAGATCCCGTTGTAATCTGAGGTAACCTTCTTTGCTGTCCATTACACCTCCAATTTTTGAGTCATCTGCAAACTTACTAACTATACCTCTTATGCTCACATCCAAATCATTTTTATAAATGATGAAAAGAAGTGGACCCAGCACCGATCCTTGTCGCACTTCACTGGTCACAGGCCTCCAGTCTGAAAAACAACCCTCCATCACCACCCTATGTCTTCTACCTTTGAGCCAGTTCTGTATCCAAATGGCTAGTTCTCCATGCATTCCATGAGTTGTAACCTTGCTAACCAATCTCCCAAGGGGAACCTTGTCGAATGCCTTACTGAAGTCCATATAGAGCACATCTACCACACTGCCCTCATCAATCCTCTTTGTTACTACTTCAAAAAACTCAATCAAGTTTATAAAACATGATTTCCCATGCACAAAGCCATGTTGACTATCCCTAATCAGTCCATGTGTTTCCAAATATATGTACATCCTGTCCCTCAGGATTCTCTCCAACAACTTGCCCACCACTGATGTCAGGCTCACTGGTCCAGAGTTCCCTGGCTAGTCCTTACTCCCTTTTTTAAACAGTGGCACGTAAAGGGACGTCTGAAAAATGGGAAGCCTTCAGAAATGAGATAACAAGAGTCCAGGGAAAGTATATTCCTGTTAGGGTGAAAGGGAAGGCTGGTAGGTATAGGGAATGCTGGATGACTAAAGAAATTGAGGGTTTGGTTAAGAAAAAGAAGGAAGCATATGTCAGGTATTGATCGAGTGAATCCTTAGAAGAGTATAAGGGCAGTAGGAGTATACTTAAGAGGGAAATCAGGTGGGCAAAAAGAAAACATGAGATAGCTTTGGCAAATAGAGTTAAGGAGAATCCAAAGGGTTTTTACAAATACATTAAGAACAAAAGGGTAACTAGGGAGAGAATAGGGCCCTCAAGGATCAGCAAGGAGGCTTTTGTGTGGAGCCGCAGAAAAAGATACTAAACGAGTATTTTGCATCAGTATTTACTGCAGAAAAGGACATGGAAGATATAGAATGTAGGGAAATAGACGGTGACATCTTGAAAAATGTCCATATTACAGAGGAGTAAGTGCTGGATGTCTTTATACGCATAAAGGTGGATAAATCCCAGGACCTGATCAGGTGTACCCGAGAACTCTGTGGGATGCTAGGGAAGTGATTTCTGGGCCTCTTACTGAAATATTTGTATCATCGATAGTCACAGGTGAGGTGCCAAAAGACTGGAGGTTGGCTAATGTGGCAGATGTGAAGTAATTGATAAAAGAAGGAAATGGAATATAAGAATATTTTTCATGCAGTGAGTGGTTAAGTTCTGAAATACATTGCTTGAAAGTGTGGTGGAGGCAGGTTCAACTGCAGCATTGTGTTATCTGAAAAGTATCTCCCTTAGAACTCTGGGTTGTAGTCCATTTGGTCCAGGTGATTTATTCACATTCAGGCCATTCAGTTTTTCTAGCACCTTCTCCTTGGTGGTGGCCACCATACTCAGTTCTGCCCTCTCACTCTCTTGAAGTTTTGGGATATTACTCATGTCTTCCACCGTGAAGAGTGACGCGAAGGAAATATTCAGTTCTTCAGCCATTCCCTTGTTCCCCACTACTATCTCTGCAGTGCCATTTTTCCAGCAGCCCAATGTCCACTTTGCCTCTCTTTTGCCCTTTATATATCTGTCTTCCTTTTATATTACTGGTCAGCTTACCCTCATATTTAATCTTCTCCTTCCTTATTTCTTTTTCTTTGTTGCCTCTGTTGTCTTTGTAGGCTTCCCAATCCTCTGGTTACCCTTTACCCTTCACCACATTATATGCTTTTTCTTGCTTTTATGGTAGCCCTGACCTGTCAGCCATAGTTGCCTCATCCTTCCTGCACCATGCTTCTTTTTCCTCGGGATGAATCTTTGCTGTGTCTCCTAAATTACTCCCAGAATCTCCTGCCATTGCTATCTCCATTGTCTTTCCTGCTAGGTTCCTCTCCCAGTTCAATTCTTCCCAGATCCTCCCTCATACCTCAGTAGTTGCCTTTATTCAGCTGTAATACTGTTACCTCTGATGCTATCTTCTCCCCCTCAAATTGCAGACTAAGTTCAATCATGATATGATCACTGACTCCTTAGGCTTCCTTCACCTTAAGCTCCCTTTCTCAAGTTTGCCTCATTGCACAACACTAAATCCAGAATTACCTGTTCCCTGGTGGGCTCCACTACAAGCTGCTCCAAAGAAAACCATTTTGTAGACATTCCATAAATTCTTTTTTTTTGCAATCCACTATCAACCTGATTTTCCCAGTCCACAGCATATTGAAATCGCCCATGATGACTGTAACTTTGCCTTTCCCACGCATCTTTTCTATCTCCTGGTGTATGAAGAGGAACCTCAATTATCCAAATGAGATGGGCGGGCACTATTTCGTTCAGATAATTCATTATTTCGTTAATTGATTTTGCTCTGGACTCGGAGTTTTCTGTGACGTCTGCTCCACATTCAGGAGACTTGACAGCAGCACATCATGTGCGAGACCCCGGTCATCTCCCACCTCCTGCCTCCTGCCTGCACCAAACCCCACTCCCACCCCCTGCCTGCCCCAAAACCCCGTCTGCCCCAATCCCCCTCAACCCTGCCCCTACCCCACCCAACCCCACCTTACTAAAAGGCAACCCTGCCCACTCTGCCCACTTGCCATTCTTTTTGATCGGAAAATTCTGCTTCCAATTCTGATCCCCTTGAAGCCACGTCTCCGTGGTGCCTACCATGTCATACATGCTAATTTCGATCTGCACCACAAACTCATTTACATTATTCCTTATATTGCATGCTTTCAGATATAACAACTTTAGTCCTGTATTAACTGCCCTTCTTCTCATTGTTATTCATTTGTCCAGCGTGCTTGAAGTTTTGATCGTTAACCCTTTCCATACACTCTGTCCTATTTGTGTCTGTGCTGGAGATTTTAATAATGTTTCCTGAGTTCTGCACTCTTATGTCCTTCTTTAATTTGGGTTTTGTAATTTCCTGTATATCCCTCCCCCCCTTCATCCTATTCACATTAAAGCCCTGACTACACCCTAATTAGGCGATTTGCAAGGAATCTGGTCCCAGCACAGTTCAGATGAAGACTGTCTCATCGGAATAGGTCCCTTCTTCCCCAGTATTGGTGTCAATGTCCCATGAATTCAAACCCATTTCTCCCACACCAAACTTTGAGCCATACATTTACCTGCTTAATCTTATTGACCCAGTGCCGATTAGCCTGTGGCTCAGGTACTAATCCACAGATTATTACCTTTTTGGTTCTGCTTTTTCACTTAGCTCCTAGCTAGTCATACTCCCTTAGCAGAACCTCTGCCCTGGTTTCATCTCTGTCGTTGGTCCCTACATGGATCACGACCACTGGATCTTTTTCCTTGCATTCCAAGTTCCTCTGCAGCCCAGATGAGATATCCTAAACTCAAGCACCAGGCAGACAACACAACCTTTGGAACTCTCGATCCTGATCACAGAATAGTGTTTATGCCTCTAACTATATTGTCCCCAATTACAACAACATTTCTCTTCTCTCCCCTCACTTGAATGGCTCCCTGCAGTACGGTGCTGCGGTCAGTCGTCTCATCCTTCCTGCAGTCCCCATTCCCGTCCACACAGGGTGCAAAACTCTTGAACCTGTCAGACAAGGAAAGGGGCTGAAGCTCTTGCAACTCTACCTCCTGGATCCCTCGACCTGCCTCACTCACAGCCACAACCCTCTTGTCCCTGACACTGGCTGAATTTGAGTTGGTTAGTCTAAGGGGTGTGATTTTCTCCTGAAACACAGTGTCCAGGTAACTCTCCCCCTCCCTGATGTGTCACACTGTTTGAAGCTCAGACTCCAGCTCATCCTCGACTCCGAGCTAGAGTTCTTCCAGCAACCAACATTTACTACAGATATGGCATTGGGAACCACAATGGGGTCCACATCATGCAGAAGCAACAAAGAGCCTGACCCTCCATCCGTAGTTTATTTAACTAGTTTTGAATTTGTTTTTTTAAATTTTTGATTGTTTTTGTATCTCTGCTTATGCAAGTTGTAACCAATAAGTAAATTGTAACCAAGAAATGAACAAGATTCAATTTAACACTGATTCAAATTTAGCAGACCCCTTAATAGCCAATCAAATCACAGCCCTCCTGTGTCACTTTTTTTCAGTTTTCCCTCCATCAAAACCGTTTCGAATCAGAATCTGTTACCTTCTCAGACTGTTCTCCGTTCGCTCCTGCTCAGCTCCAGTCCCGAATTATAGGCTCCAAATCCATGGAGTAAGTTTTTGAGTTCCTCCCTCTCCCCCTTCCGCTCGTAGACGAGGGTGATGATGCCTTTCCTCATGGATTCACTCATGGTACCTGCCCGAAGCATACTGACATACACCTCCAGCAGATCCTGGCCAATCAAGTCCCACAGAGCGGAATAGAGCTTGACCGGTAAGCCGTCGCTTCCGGGAGTTTTATTCTTTTCGAAGGACTCGAGGGCCTTGGTCAGCTCGTCCAGAGATAGCGGCAGGTCCAGCCTCTCCCGTGTTCTGTCGTCTAAGACCTCCGTGATAGAGGACAGGAACGACTGGGAGGCCGCGCTGTCGGTCAGCTTCGCGTCATACAGACTGGCGTAGAAGGATTTACTGATCCTCATGACGTCAGCCTGTATGCACCATTGTGATTTTTTTAATTTCAAAAATATACTTTATTCATAAAATAATTTGATGGTCTGTACAGTTGGTCATGCCATACATATGTAAACATGTACATACAGAGATCAAAACTTATCATTTTTATACAGGTCTGTCCATTTTTTGATCATATGCCCATATAATTAGCTGAGGCGTCAGCAGAGCCCAAATGACTGCATGGGCCCCCTGTTCTTCATTAGTCAGGCAGACTTTACACAGTGGTCTTTCCCCACCGCGCCTTGGCGACAGCTGCCCCAAGCTTCAGCGCATCCCTCAACACGTAGACCTGGACCATGGAATGTGCCAGTCCGCAACACTCAGTCGGGGTCAACTCCTTCAGCTGGAAGATCAGCAGGTTTCGGACCACCCAGAGAGCGTCCTTCACCGAGTTGATGATCCTCCAGGGCATAGTTGATGTTCGTCTCGGTGTGCGTCCCGGGGAACAGACCGTAGAGCACGGAGTCCCGCGTCACGGCGCTGCTCGGAACGAACCTCGACAAAAACCACTGCATTCCTCTCCAGACGTCCTCTGCATAGGCACATTCCAGAAGGAGGTGTGTGACAGTCTCGTCCCCCCCGCAGCCGCTTCAAGGGCAGCGTGCGGTGCGGCTGAGAGTCTGGGCGTGCATAAAGGATCTCACAGGCAGAGCCCTTCTCACCACCAGCCAAGCCATGTCTTGGTGCTTGTTGGAAAGTTCTGGCGATGAGGCATTCTGCCAAATGGCTTTGACAGTCTGCTCAGGGAACCGCTCGATAGGATCCGCCCTCTCCTTTTCCCGAAGGGTCTCAAGGACACTACGTGCTGACCACTTCCTGATGAACTTGTGGTCAAAGGTATTTTTCTTTATAAACTTCTCCATGAAGGACAGGTGACACAGAATGGCCTAACTACTCGGAGCGTTCCGCGGCAGCGAGGCCAGGCCCATCCTACGCAACACCGGGGACAGGTAGAACCTCAGTACGTAGTGACACTTGGTGTTTACGTACCGGGGATCCACGCACAGCTTGATGAAGCCACACACAAAGGTGGCCATCAGAGTGAG
>NC_057717.1:105147167-105168165 GCF_004010195.1 Chiloscyllium plagiosum | reverse complement strand
TAGAAGGATTTACTGGTCCTCATGACGTCAGCCTGAGATGACGTTACCGAGCAATCTTCTTCCTTCAGGCTACTGAGCACAGAGCTCTTTTTGTGCACCTTCTGGAAGAAGAAACGTGAGCACGTCTCGTCCTGCTCCACCGAGCGGACCCTGGACCGGAAGATTATCTTGGAGGCCTCCAAAGCAAAGAGCGAGGCTTGCTGGCCCTTCACCTCCTTGAGGTCCTCCGTGACATCCACCCCCATCGTCTGCAGCAGGAGCAGGTTCTGCATACTTTCCTGGAGCTGGGACAGTTTTCCCGCCTCTCTCTCGCCTCCTGAATACCTTTGAGGATGAAGAACCTCTTGATGTTCCCTTTTACTGTTTCCCACCAGTCCGCTGGGGACTCAAAGAGGGGCTATAGTGATGCCTCTCCCTCTCAGTCACTGTTTGCTGGATGCTGTTCTTGCTGCTGATCACAGGGGGGCTGTTGCCAGATGATCTGCTTTTCAGTGCAGGTGACTGCTTCCAGGCTGTAATGTATGTGTCATAGTGATGCCTCTCCCTTCTGGCAGGCAAAAAGCCTTTGTCATTGGTGAATAGACTGATGATCAGTTGGCAATCAGCTACTTGTTGTTGGTCGAATCTCATTTTGTGCACACCATTACCTGTAAGTTCCCCTCCAAGCCATCCTTACTTGGAAAAATACCATATTCCTTCACTGTCAGAATTCCCTCCCTATCGGCATTGTGGGTCTATCTACAGCACATGGACTGCAGCGGTTCAAGAAGGCATCTCATCACCACTCCTCAAGGGCAACTAGGGTCGGGCAATAAATGCTGGCCTAGCTAGCAATGCCAATATCTCGCGAGTGAATTAAAAAAACTCTATAATTCCAGTTCACCTGTATCTAAACCTACTGATTGAACAAACAGCAGTGTAAACAGCACTTACAATGAGTTTTGGTAATCTTTTAAAAAGTGCAATAATCCTTTCCTCGGTCCTTTATTTTTAGAACAGTTGTTTTCCTATTTTAGTCCACAATCAAAAATATAGAAAACTAAAGATATGATATTTACAGTCATCAAAAGATTTGTGCATAGTCTCTGATAGGTGGAATCCATGGTAGATTCTGTTTCATTTTATAAGATGATGTTCAGTTTCCACTGTCCTCTTGGAATTTATCTTGATGCTTCTTATACTAGTTTATGCTGCATGCTTTGATGGCCTTCCTGGGTAATTTATTTAAGCCCATTGTTGATGAATTTTTTAGTCAATATGAAGGCACTTTAAAAGTTCATGGTTGAAAGGGAACTTAAGGAATTGTTGTACTTGGTTATACAGAAAGATTTTATAAATTGAAAATACCTAAAAACACGAAAAAAATTAAGAAAGGTTGGGCATATTATACAAATTTTCAAAATTCTGAAATAATATGTAATGTATAAGAAAGCAGGATATTTAATTTGGAAGAGGTATGTCAAGATCAAAGATACAAATTTTACCAGTTGAATAAACGATTGTATGTAGAACAGGTTGTCAGATAAAGCAGTTAATGTGCAATTAAAATTTTTAAGAGGTTGAATGAATATCCCCCACCATGATTAACAGGGCTCTTAACCATGTCTGAACAATCTCTCATACTTCAGCCCTTACCCCTTCTTCTCCCTGCTGAAATAACAGTAGGATTTCTTTTGTTCTCACTTTGCATCCCACCAGTTTCCACTTTCATTTCTGCCACAGCAGGATACCATCACCCAACACATCTTCCACTCTCATCTTCTATCAGCAATCTGCAGGGATCATTTCCTCTTTGACATCCTGGTCCACTTGTCCATCACTCCTAACACTTCCTCACTCCTCCATGGCACCTTACCATGCACTTACAGCAAATGTAACACCTGCCCCTTCATCTCCTTTCTCTTCACCCTCCAAGCATTTTATAAATACTCAATCTAGTCTACCGTATTCACTGCTCAGAATGTGGCCTCCTTTAAGTTCCTGAAGTCAAATGTGGACTCTAATCACTTTATGGAACACCTCCACTGGGTTCATAGATAACCTTCCAGTTGCATGTCATTTCTATAAATCACCTTGCTACCATGCTAATTTTTCCAACGTTGGCTTGCTACAGTGTTCCAGTGAAACTTAACATAAGCTAGAGGAACAATACTTTTTTTATCTGCTTAGGCTCTTTACAGCCTCTAGGATTCAATACTGAATTCCACAACTTCAGAGAATGACCTCTGTATTCCATTTTTCTTATATTCCCACACCCTCCCCTGGCTATGCCTCTTTCAGTTCATACTGAAAAGTCAACATTTTAACTCTATTTCTCCGTCTTCAAATGCTGACAGACCTGCTGAATACTATATTGATTAAGGGGACAGGGTTGAGGGCTAAAGATCAAAGGAAGAAAGGGGTGATGAAATGCCACATAGAACATAGTGATATCTGAGTGACTGGGAAAGACAAATATTTTCAAGAAATGGTACTGATAGGGATTATAGAGTGCAGATGCAATTTTGTTTATTGCTGAAAAACACATTTCATCAAAAACTTTTTGTCTAGTACTCATCAGTACAGTTCACAAGAAATACCAAAGTAAAGGGAAAACAAAATTTCTACTATATGAGATTACTAACGTTGTTTTGCTTTTACTTTAGTATTTGAATGCACCATTAAAAGCTTCGACAAAATGCATTTTTTCAACTGTACTCCAGTTATATCCTACCAAAGGACTATTAGGCAAAATGTTAGAGTGTTACCTTGCAAGCCTTAGGATTGGGAAGAATTTCATAGAGAATAATTCTGGATAGAAAAAAACACCCTGCTTTCACCAAATTTCGAACTGCTTTTCGTGGCATCACGAAATTTAAGTCAGTGAAAGATTTATACTTAAAGGACCAATAACTCGATCTGGGCTTTAATCCATCAGGTAATGTTGCCATTTGATATCTTAACCAAATTTTGCTGCCACTTTCTCCGAAAACAGGATGGACTTTTTTTAAAATAGGGGGAAATGATTTTTTTTGGCTTTCCTCTCTCTAAGCTTTTTTGAATAAAATCTGATTTTGTTCCCTCATTGGGCAGTAAGAATCATGTGGCTAGCTTTGATGCTGTGGGCTGTTGGTTGGCTGCATAAATCTGATCAGATGCTCCCTATTGCTTACGCTTAACCGGTCGATCGGTGCTTGCATTCTAGATCCTGATTAATATAAATACACGAGAGAGGACGAAAAATGTTCGGCGATGCAGTATGTGAAAGAAGCCGATGAAAGGCATGAGTAGATGGTGGATGTTTGCCTGGGAGGCTGTGTGGATTTTACTCTGGGATTCTACAGCTTTGAGATGCAGATGATGCAAAGGCGATCGGGAGAATAAAAAAAAACTGCAGATGCAAAAACGACGAGAACATAGCAGATCTGATTTTTGACACGAGGGGGAAATATTTCTTAAATCTGCAAATGACCCAGTTTTACGAAGGATTAACCCGCTGGACAATGAAAAACTAAGAAAAACAGGGGGAAAATCTAAACTAATTGCATGTGCACCAGTATTGGAACAGATGGGATGTAATGTGGAGTTGCCGTATTTCTCTACTGAATGGTGATCTTTGGCATCTGTTTATAGAATGGCAAGATTTGGAGACGAGGTGCCGGCCAGGTATGGAGCCGGCCAAGGAGGCGGAGGACGCGGCGGTAGCCGCCAGGGCGGACCGCCAGGAGCACCACAGAGGATGTACAAGCAGTCGATGGCCCAAAGAGCCCGGACCATGGCTCTCTACAATCCTATCCCAGTCCGACAAAACTGCTTCACAGTTAACAGATCTCTCTTTCTCTTCAGTGAAGACAACTTTGTAAGAAAATATGCCAAAAAGATCACTGAATGGCCATATCCTTTTTTTTTATTTTGTCTAATTTATTGATATATTTTAATGTCTTGCATGCAAGCGAATAGTCTAAATTGATTGATAAAGAAATCAATGTGAATTTCACACAAGAAAGTACATATGTTAGTTTCACGGGTATAAATGCTAGTATAATGCCAGTTTCACTAGTATAACGGTAGCATTTCTGTGACTGGCCCTTCATGTAAATTGGATGGTGATTGCTTTGCCATTGCAGTGAGAGAACTATTTGCAAAAGAAAAACAAAATAAAACCAATCACTACCAAAAATGTTGCTGTGCTCAAAAATTCCTCCACAGTGTGATGCAGCCAGTTTCACTTTGAAGGTATATAAACAGCCATTTGCAATTAAAAAAAATGGTACACCCCATCCAATCCTAGCTTTAAAATAAATTCAAGAAACCTTTGATTTGGTACATAATTGCACACTTTTATTTTTGTAGCGATTCCGAGCTAGTTAAATGCCTGATGGGAGAAGGATGCATTAACTGGTGTTGCTGACGTGGGGCTGTACCTATTTTAAGGAACCATTCAGAGAGGTTGGAGTGATGAATAGGATTTTTTTCATGCGTGTGTTCACATAGTCACATGCACACCAGTGGACACATGATCATACGGATAAGATGCATAGAGTGATGGGAGTCTATACTGGTATAAAATCCTAAGCTGCTCCTTTTTTTTATATCCACATGCACTTGGCAGTAGAATTGAAAAGAAATATCAAATGCATTGTTTTGAATTTCTAGCAGTCGAAATTATAGTAAATGGTAATGTTAAATTGCACTTTTTGATTGGAATCCATATTCTGTACTCATGTTGTGAAAATTGTGTTCTGCATTTTTTTTTGGTGCAGACTAGATGGTAATGGCTTTGATTA
Organism: Chiloscyllium plagiosum; assembly: GCF_004010195.1. Taxonomy (NCBI): domain Eukaryota; kingdom Metazoa; phylum Chordata; class Chondrichthyes; order Orectolobiformes; family Hemiscylliidae; genus Chiloscyllium; species Chiloscyllium plagiosum. The sequence goes on along the minus strand of NC_057717.1, from coordinate 105,163,399 downwards.
TGTAATACCTACTCAAGCTCCACTTGTATAAGTTTTTTATCCAGTTTTTTGTCAATCATTTGAGCACTGAAAGAAAATAGACTAATATTTATTTAGAAAAAAATAACACATCTATTATGGAAATTTATATGATATCACAGGTGTACCGATTATACCCAACTTTTATTTCACCACTTCTGTGACTGCTGCTGTTAGTGCTGAGGAATATCAGAACTGAGCATTTCAGATTAGGTATTGCATAGAGACTTTAATTTGTCCTAACTTCAGAGGAGTAGTCCCTTGCACATTTTCAGCCCTGCCTATCACCACTATTACCACCATACTAACAAATCTGTGGCCTTTTTTTTATTCTTCATGATTTTGTTTCTTGAGGAATTGGATTTAGACTGTTAAACTGATTTTACATTGGACATTTACAACCAAAAGATAGAGGAAACTTTAATATCTTCCACTTAATGAAGGCTTAATCCAACTTATTGTTTCAGAGGCTGAATTTCTGAGTTGTTATCCTTGCAGTTCTTTGTTTTTGTCTGCATTAAGCTGCACCTCTGCACTTGTTTGTATTTCTGCACTGCAGAAGATTACTTTTAAAATTCAATGTTTCCCATTCCCCTGTAAATACCTATACAGGCTTGGACCTTATTTTCTGAGTCTTACTCCAACTATACATTCCTTGTACATCCTTCAGTACACTGAACAGTCTGCTACTTGTTTTGAGGTCCTACTGTTATCCGTTTTGTTACAGTTGCTGTGTGTTCACTCTCTGGGCCTTGTTGCCCACACCCTCCTTAGTTTATACACACTGTCAGCTTCATGTTTTGGTTTTGAGTTCCCCCCACCATATTATCACTTTGTAAATACAGTACCAAGTACTATAAATTTAAATTGATCATTTTCTTTTGTGCATTGGCATGAAATTAACAATAATGATCTCAAATTATTTGCAAACAGATATACCTAAGTTCCTACTTTGAGGTAGCTAACTAATAGTATTTTTGATTACACAGAGAGGATTACAGGTTATTTGGCCCAACTAGTCCATGCTGGTGTTCATTGCTTCACAAGAGCCTCCTCCTATCTTTCCTCATCTAAATGTATCACTGTAATCATCTATTTCCTTCACCATCTAATACTTGTCTACCTTATCCTTAAATATACCCCGTATTGTTTGCTTTACCCATTCTAGTGTAAACGCTACTGAGTTTCTTCTTTTGTGCTGCAGCATGGTAGTTATGTTTATGTAGTCTCACCATTTGAAAATATATCATTATTTGTAGTTCTCATATTGCTGTAATTTTTGTGATATGAGTATGCATAATGTTTTCATCAGGCAAAATTTCAGTCTAACCTTAAATCAATTAAATATTTAGTTTGAGAAGCAACTCTTGTGGAGTACAATGCCACTGCTCAAATTAAAGTTGGTGATATGGTAAATGTTTGTGAGACAGTAAAGTAAGTGGATAGTGGAAAACAGAAAGCATGTTACTACATGTACCCACTTGTACAGATTTGGTGAAAAAAATGGAAATCAGTCAGAAATTTTTGCTTTGCACACATTTTAAAACAGTGTAAATTATACGCAGCATTATGTAAATTGTAGTGTAAGTTAGAAAATGCATATTTGTTTTGAAAATTTTATATAAACATTTAAGCCCTACAATATTGTCCTTTTTGATATATTAGTTCTAATTTACACATTCTGTCACCATAGTTATCAAACCTAATCATATCTAATTGTTTTATTTATGGATGTAGGTTTGGTCTCTGAGCTGGAAGGTTCATTTCAGATGTTTCATCACCATACTCATCATGAAGTACGGTAACGAAATGTCTGAAAATGAACCTTCCAGCTCAGCGAGCAAACCTACATCCAGAACCTCAACCTGAGCGAAAATCTTCTCAAAACTGGCTTAATTTATATCAGAAACAGAAATTGCTGGGAAGCTGAGCAGGTCTGGCAGCATCTGTGAAGTGAAATCAGAGTTGACATTTTGGGTCCAGTGACCCTTCTTCAGGAGGTGTTGGCAGACCTGCTCAGCTTATCCAGCATCTGCAGTTCTTTCAATTTTTGCTTCATTTACATGTGCATGTTGGTGGGCTTTCTTGATTTTGTTTTTCCACCCACAGCTTTTCCACCCTGCCTCTTTTATTTCCTAACTGTAGTTGTGTACTCGTGAGAATTTTTCAGTGAGTAATTTTCCAAGATCAACATTAATTTCCTTAATTTTTTTTAGAAATTCACTTGGATTATCTTAGTTTCTGTCCACAGAGAAGCTAAAATTCATAGTTTTTTATTTATTCACTCATTTTTGTGGGATATGGGTGTCGCTGGCTGGCCAACATTTATTGCCCGTCCCTAGTTGCCCTTGAGAAGATGGTTGTGAGCTATCTTCTTGAACTGCTGTGAGTTGACCCACAATGCCATTAGGGAGGGAATTCCAGCATTTTGACCCAGCGACAGTGAAGGAATGGCAATTTATTTCTAAGTCAGGATGGTGAGTGCTTGGAGGAGAATCTGAAGGTGGTGGTGTTCCTATGTATCTGCTGCCCTTGTCCTTCTAGATGGAAGTGGTCATGGTTTTGGAAGGTGCTGCTTGGGGATCTTTGGTGAATTTCTGCAGTGTATCTTGTAATAGTACACACTGTTGCTATTGAGCGTTGGTGGTGGAGGGAGTGGATGTACTATCAATAAAGCAAGCTGCTTTATCTTGGATGGTATCCAGCTTCTTGGAGTGTTGTGGGGCTGTAGTCATCGCAGGCAAGTGGGGAGTATTCCATCACACTCCTGACTTGTGTCTTGTAGATGGTGGACAGGCGTTGAGGAATCAGGAGATGAGTTACCTGCCATAGTATTCCTAGCCTCAGACTTGCTCTTGTAACCATTGTATTTATGTGGTGAGTCCAGTTAAGTTTCTGATCAATGATAACTCCCAGGATGTTGATAGTGGGGGATTCAGTAATGGTAACACCATTGAATGTCAAGGTGCGATGGTTAGATTATCTCTTGTTGGTGATGGTCATAGACTGCCATTTGTATAGCACGAATGTTACTGCCACTTCTCAGCCCAAGCCTAGATATTGTCCAGATCTTGTTGCGTTTGGACACTGCTTCAGTGTCTGAGGAGTCGTGAATGGTGCTAAACATTGTTCGCCGATCATTGCGCAATCTCTTCTGACCTTATGACGGACGGAAGCTCATTGATAAAGCAACTGAAGATGACTGCGCACAAGGCACTACCCTGAGGAACTCCTGGAAAGATGTCCTGGAACTGAGATGATTGACCTCCAAAAACCATGACCATCTTCCTATACATCAGATATGACTCTAACCACTGGAGAGTTTGGCCCCTGATACACATAGATTCCAGTTTCCCAAGGCTCCTTGATGTTACACTTGGTCAAATGCAGCTTTGATGTCAAGGGTTGTCGCTCTCATCTCACCTCTGGGATTCAACCCTTATGTCCATGTTTGAACCAAGGCTGTAATGAAGTCAGTAGCTGAGTGGCCTTGGCGAAACCCAAACTGGGCATCACTGAGCAAGTTATTGCTGAGAAGGTGCTGCTTGATAGCACTGATGACACCTTCCATCACTTTATTAATGATCGACAGTAGACTGATGGGGCTATAATTGCCTGGTTTGGATTTGTCCTACTATTTTTTTTGTATAGGACATATCTGACAATTTTACACATTGTCAGGTAGATGCCAGTGTTCTAATTGTATTAGAACAGCCTGGCCAGGTGAGCAGCAAGTTTTGGAATACAAGTCTTTAGTACTATTGCTGGAATGTTGTTAGGCCCTGTAGCCTTTGCAGTATCTAGTGCCTCCAACTGTTTTTTGATAGCATGTGGAGTCAATCAAATTGGCTGAAGACTGGTATCTGTAATGCTGGGGACCACTGGATGAGGCCAAGATGGATCATTCACTTGGCACTTCTGGCTGAAGATTTCTCGAAAGCTTCAGCCTTATTGTTTGCACTGATGTGCAGGATGGGGATATTTGTGAAGCAGCCTCCTTCAATGAGTTGTTTAATCACCCACTACCATTCATGACTGGATGTGTCAAGACTGCAAAGCTTAGATCTGATCTGTTGGTTGTGGGATTGCTTAGCTCTGTCTATCATTTGCTGCCTATGCTGTTTGGCATGCAAGTAGTCCTGTTTGGTGACTTCACCAGGTTGATATCAAATCTTCAGTTATGCCTGTTACTGCTCCTGGCATGCCCTCCTGCATGCTCCATTGAACACAGTTGGATACAGTCAACATCACAGAATAAAGATTTATGTAATGTTTATGCTCCACACAAGTCTTCTTGCCACACCTCTTCCTTTAGACTTCAGTTCATATCCTGATTATTTATTTCTCCTCCTTTAATCTATTTTCCCCTGCATTGCATCTCTCATACTTGCCTCAGCATTCTGTGTCATATCAGTTTCTGTATCCCATCACTTTTAGTAAGTTTACCTTGAATCTTCTGGATTTATTCAGTACCCTAATTTTGGACATGGTTGTGGACTAGACTAAACCCCTTTCAACCATATCAAGGAAATAGCATAGATCCTAACTTTTTTACCTTATTTAAAGATAAGTGTAAGGTGCTGTGTTCCAGATGTAATTCAATTTGTTGCAATACTCAACTTTAAGCAAAACATACTTTATTCTTACTCCATAGTTAAAATACAAACACAAGGAAGAAGTGATTTGGAGATGCCAGTGTTGGACTGGGATGGACAAAGTTATAAATCACACTACAACCTGGTGTTGTGTGATTTTTAACAAGGAAAAAGAATTGATATAACATTAACTCCATTGGAGTTATAATAGATTATTTAACTACTGAACAGCAACTGTTCCAATATTAGTAACATCCCATAAACACACCCTCAGTGAAACAAATTGTCTCAAATGCAATTCTGGCTGTAGAGAGAGAGAGCTTCCGCAGCCAATGTTAAAACCCCAACAACAGATGAAAGCTAAACTAAAACCCTGGTTCTGTGGGAGCCTGACTGCACCTATTCATGCTGCTTCTATTGTTCCAACATAAAGAAAATGCCCCAAGGTCTCTTACTTTATTGGTTTGGAGGAGACAGCTCAACAGCTCTTGCTGAAAATCTCTCTTAAACAAAAAGTACAAAATACACTTCTATCATCACACCTCTCCCAGCCCTTAAAAATGAACCATTAATATTAAAATATGGCTTCCTTTTTATAAATCTTTAGTCTTATACTATTGGTACATACAATATATAAACATTGACTCTATGCATGCAAACATTCAATACTGCAATTCATCTCAATCTGTTTCTTCCTCCACTGAACACCTTCATCTTCCTTCAAATGTGACAATTACATTCTCTCATTCTGCCACATGTATAATTTTCAAATTAAACTACTGTAACAATAAACTCCATCTAAACAGTATGGTATTTTTACTTTTATACTTTTCCAGAAATGTTAAGGGGTTATGATCAATATTTACAATTGTTTCAGATACATTATTGACAGAAATGTTGCAATGCCAACATCAAACTTATGGATTCCTTCTCAATTGTGGAATATTTCATTTGAATATTTAACTTGCTGGAAAAATACCCAATAGGCCTTTCTATCTTGTTGTCGTCTTGCAAGAGGACAGCACCGGCACCCATATCACTTGCGTCAGTAGCCACCTTGAATGGCTTTGCGTAATTAGATGTGGATAACACTGGGACAGTGGTTAATACAGCTTTCAGGCTGTCAAATACCTTGTAATATTCCTCTGCTGGAATTTCCTGCACTACTTCAAGTTAGTCAGTGGAACAACAATGCTGCTGAAGTTTGGTATGAATTTTCAATAAAAATCACTCATTCCCAGGAATTGTAGTACTTTTCTTTTCATTGATGTTCCGGGAATCTCCTCAATAACTTTTGTTTTCACATCTCATTGAGCTGTGTGTCCACGTCCAATGACATGGCCTAGTAATGTGACTTGGACTTTTGTGAATTTACTCTTGGCCAAGTTTATCACCAAGCCCACCTCCTGAAGTCGATCAAACAATTGAGAGAGATGCTCCAAACGTTCCTTCCATGTGTGACTAAAGATCACCAGATTGTCTATGTACACCACACAATTGGGTAATCCTGAAATGACTTTATTGGTTAGCCTTTGAAATGTTGGTGTATTTTTTTCAAAGCAAATGGCATGACTTTAAATTGGTACACTCCATTTTGTGTCATTTGAAATTTCCTTCACTTCCTGGGATGAAGGTACCTGCAAGTATCCTTTGAGTATGTCCAGCTTCAAAATATAGGTTGTTTGTCCTTCCTTCTCAGTACCGTCTTCCGACCATGTAATAGTATATGAATCAGATTTCATAATCGCATTGATTTTGCAGTAGTCAGCACAAATGTTGGGTTCCATTTAGTTTTGACACCATTTTTATGGGTGAGCTCCATTCGCTGCAATTCACTTCAATTATGTTGTTTGTGAACATGCTTTCAATTTCTTTTTGAAGCTGTGTCAATAGAGGGTTTAATCTATAAGGATGTTGATTTATAGCAACAGCATCTCCTATCTTTATATCATGTGTAATCATGTTATTCCCACATCTGTGTCATTGTAATAACTCTTTGATGTAATTTTGATTTTCCTCTGGAAGGTAACACAATAATTTATCCCAATTTTTGATAACTCCTCATTGTCCAATTTAATTTAAAGAATATCAAATTCAAATTTACCTGGAGTAGGTTCTTCATTCTGAGTTGTTACAAGTAGCATGTTTTCCTTTTGCTTTCCTTCCTGTCAAAATACCTTTTGAACCTATTCACAATACGCACTGAGCTTTCCTTCTATCTGACGTTCATATAAAATAATTAACCTCACTCAGTTTTCTTTTGATTTGATACGGCCCACTAAACCTTGCTTTTAAAAATTCATTTACCAATGGTAGTAGTACTAGTACTATCTACACTAGCAAAATTCATTTTGATTTCTTGTCTGCTTCCCATTTCATCACCTTTTGCGCTACTTTCAGATATTGTCTGTTAATTCACCTGCTCTATCTTTAAATAAAATTTGACAAGTTGTCCAAATCTGTAATTCCAGTGGTCCTCACACCTCATGTCTGAAAACTAATTCAAATTTACTGAATTTAGTTGATTCATTAGGTGCATCTGTAAATACAAAAAGTACAAATGGAATTCCTTTATCCTTACCCTCTGAATAGTCTTGACTCTAAGCAGTCAACATAGTCTTTAAAGTTTGGTGCGATCGCTCTAATGCTCCTTACAATTCTGGATGATATATAGTTGTTTTAAATTGTTTTATTCCTAAGCATTCCATAACTTCCTTGAATAATTTTGATGTAAAATTTGAGCCTTGATGTGATTGTGTCTCTGTGGGTAGTCTGTATCTAGTTTTAAAAAACAAATTGAGTAATTCTTCTACACTCCTTCTAGCCATGATATTTTGTAATGGAATGGCCTTTAGAAATCTAGAATACACATCCATTATAGTCAACAAATGCTGATTCCCACCTTTTGTTGTAGGGAGAGGTCCCACACAATCAGTTAAGATTCTTTGTAAAAGCTTCCTCAAATTTTGAATAGATATTAACGGTAACAGTTTTATCACTGCCTGAGATTTTCCTATTACCTGATATATCTGGCAAAATTCAACCACATCTCTATGCAGTGCAGGCCAATAAAAATGTTTTTGTATTTTGGCTTGAGATTTTCTTACTCCCAAATGATAACTGCTAACCCGTGCTACCCGCAACACCTCCTCCTTTCTATCACGCACTAGTAGCATAACTTGATGAACCTCTATCCATTTTTCATCTGCCTGAGTATGTAATAGCCTCCATTTCCTCGTAAAAACTTAATTTTTAAGGTAGTAATATTCTGGGATACTCTCAGATTCATCTTCTGTGTCTGCTTCTTGATATAACTGCTTTGTTTTTTCATCTTTTTGTTGTAATTCAACTAACCTCTCTGAACTAAAAATATTCACTTTTCCTCCACCTGTTCTTGTTTTTCCTCAACATGGTTTTGATAAATGAATTTCAACTTTCTTATTTTTATTTCTTAATTTCTCCTCCTGTTTCAACCTGTGGCTTTATGAGCTTGTTACCAAACAATCAGGAAAAATCCCAGGGTACATTTCCTGCAACATCTCAGTTGGCTTAGTTTCCACTGGCATTTCGACCACTGTAGGCATCACTCACACCTGTGATCCAGCTATATCATTCCCGAGGATAAACTGCATCTCTGGAACAGAGAGTTTCACTATTACTTCTACCACCACTTCACCACTTTTCACCGGACTGTCCAACCTCACTTATTATGTAATGAAACACTGCAGTTCTTACCATGAATTCCATATATTGCCAACTTTTCTGGCAATACACCTTCCAAAGTGCATCTCTCATCAAAGATTGACTTGCTCCTGCACCTCTTAAAAATTTTAATGTCTTTATCTACATCTCCTGGTACATGAGTAAACTTACCCTCAGTTAAATTCATCGAAGAGATCTGGTATTTTCTCATTAACCAATCTAAAGAGGCTGCACATTCTCTTGCAGTTCTTTACCTTCCATTGGGATCTGCTTTACCACTTTAATAAACCCCATAGACTTATCCTGTTTTACTACATCCGTCTTCACAGTCCTTGTTCTAAACTAGCAACATTGCGACTTGATGTGTCCTACTTTATTATGGTGAAAACATCTTCATGTTTTTACTTCTGTTCTCCCCTCATGGACTTTTTAAAAAATCTATGATAAACTATCTTTACTATCTTCAATGAGATCTCGTTTTCCTTTAATACATAAGGATTTCTCTTTTCCTCAATTTCTATCCATCACAGATTGAAATTGATGTTGGAAGCCAAACTTTGATTTATGAACTAGCTCATAATACAGGTACATAGAACCCTTAAAATTGCCACCCAAGTGGACAGGGTTGTTAAGAAAGCACATGGTGTTTTGGCTTTCATTAACAGGGGGGTTGAGTTTAAGAGCTGAAAATGTGTTGCTGGAAAAGCGCAGCAGGTCAGGCAGCATCCAAGGAACAGGAGAATCGACGTTTCGGGCATAAGCCAACTCGGTTGAGTTTAAGAGCCATGAGATCTTGTTGCAGCTCTATAAAACTTTGGTTAGACCGCACTTGGAATACTGTGTCCAGTTCTGGTCGCCCTATTATAGGAAAGATGTGGATGCTTAGGAGAGGGTTCAGAGGAGGTTTACCAGGATGCTGCCTGGAATGGAGGGCATATCTTACGAAGAGACGTTGACTGAGCTCGGACCTTTTTCATTGGAAAAAGGAAGGAAGCGAGGGGACCTAATTGAGGTGTACAAGATACTGAGAGGCATAGATAGGGTTGATAGCCAGAGACTTTTTCCCAGGGCAGAAATTATTAACACGAGGGGTCATATTTTTAAGCTGTCTAGCGGAAAGTATAGAGGGGATGTCAGAGGCGGGTTCTTTACGCAGAGAGTTTTGAGAGCCTGGAATGCGTTGCCAGCAGCAGTTGTGGAAGTGAGGTCATTGGGGATATTTGAGAGACTGCTGGACATACATATGGTCACAGAAATTTGAGGGTTCTTACACTAGGTTTATCTTACATGAGGATCAATGGTCGGCACAACATCGTGGGCTGAAGGGCCTGTTCTGTGCTGTACTGTTCTATGTTCTATAATCATCTGCCATTTCTGTTGTCAATCTTGCAGTTTTAACGATCAGCTCTTCCACGAGTTCTCACTACTTCAGGAAGTGAATTTTTGGTTCTTTCAAAATTAATAGTTTCTCTAAGAGCGTCATATATCTGATTTAATTTCAATGTCCTTATCCACCTATCAAAGTTTACTTTGTTTGATCCTTTCGAACTCTATGTACTTACGATCAGGTTCCCTCCTTAAATTCCTAAAATGCTGTCAGTAGGCTTCTGGCACGGGTTCATATACACTTCAAATGGTTTTTTTCACCACTTAACTCTCCCCAGATATCTCCTCTGATAGTAATGCAAATACCTCATTAGCTGTACATACCAACTTTGTTTGAATCAACAATATACAAGTGGTCACCGCCATTTCATTTGTTTAGCTGGTTTCTCAAATTAAATGAAAAAGGCTTCTATGTCCTTGTCATCAAACATTGGCAATGCTTGGACATATTTTAAATAGATGCCCACTAGGCTTTTGGCTGTGATGGGTATGCTCCTCACTACTGTCCCCATAACTATGCTTAATTTCTACCTTGCCATTTAAGTTGGCATTCCTCTTTCATTGCCAACTTTTGAAGTTCGAAGTCTCTCAATTTCTTCCTCTCTTCCTCCCTTTCTTCTGCTAGGGCAATCTTTTCCTTTTTTCCTCTGCTTTTTAATCTTAATTCAAACCGTTTCATTTCCTTTTCTTGTTTTGTTCTGCCAAGGGTCTTCCTTCTTTTTCCCTCGCCATTACCTCTAATTCAAGCTGGTTTATTTGCAATTGAATTTTAGCAATTTCCGATGATTCAGATTGCATTCCTGGCACTTATAACCGCAGAGCTATTGCTGCAATTATCTCCCCTTTCCTCATAGAAACAGGCAACTCCAACTTCAACTTGTTTGCCAATTCTGAAAGCTTTGCCTTGCTCACTTTCTGTAAAACACCAAAAGTGACTTCTTCCATCCCCAGGAAATACTTAGCAACTGAAAGAGACATTATTAAACAAGGCACATTCTGTTTAAACTTGTTGAATGCAACATCCAAAATAAAAACACAAACACTCATCACACACTGCCTTAGAGTTCAATAATCCTAAACCCTGTCTGGAATTACAGATTTTGATTCTGACAAGAGCCCCCAGTTTGTTAGGGACCAGTCCAAACCTCCTTCCAACATATCAAGGAGATAGCATAGACTCTAACTTCTATATCTTATTTGGAGGCAAGTGGAAGCCACTTTGTTCCAGATGTAATTTGATTATTTCTACTACTCAACTTTAAGCAAAGTAAACTATTTTTACTCTACAATTAAAATGCAAACACAAGGAAGAAGAATTGGTATAACTTTAACTTCATTGGAAGACCTAACGGAATAATAGATTACTTAACTATTAAACAACAACCAATATTAGTAACATTCTATAAACACACCCTTAGCAAAGGCAAATTCAGTAAAACAGATGGTCTCACATGCAATTCTGGCAGCAGAAAGAGAGCTTTCACAGCCACCTTCAAAACCCCAATAACTGATGAAAGCTAAACTAAAACCCTGGTTCTCTGGGAGCCTAACTGCACCAATTCATTCTGCTTCTATTGTTCCAACATAAATAAGAAGCCTAAAGGCCTCACGAGCAATTTACTTTATTGGTTTGGGGGTGACCGCTTAATACCAATTGCTGAAAACCTCGCTTAAAAAAAAAGAACAAAATGCACCCGTAAACGCCATATTATTGTCACATCATTGCTTTAAATAGAATTTTTTTTCTTTATCTTGCCTTTGTAAACCCCTTCAGAATGTTAGATTTCTGTTGGTCTACCCTCTGCCTTCTTTTCCGGTCTCAACCTTATGAATCCTTTAGAACATAGAACATTACAGCAGAGTACAGGCCTTTTGGCCCTCGATGTTGCGCCGACCTGTGAAACCAATCTGAAGCCCATCTAACCCGTACTATTCCATTCTTGTCCATATGCTTATCCAATGACCATTTACATGCCCTTAAAGTTGGCGAGTCTACTACTGTTGCAGGCAGTGCATTCCATGCCCCTACTACTCTGAGTAAAGAAACTACCTCTGACATCTGTCCTTTATCTATCACCCCTCAATTTAAAGCTATGTCCCCTCATGTGTAGCCATCACCATCCGAGGAAAAAGGCTCTCATTGTTCACCCTATCAGACCCTCTGATTATCTTATATGTCTCAATTAGGTCACCTCTCAATTTTCTTCTCTCTAACGAAGGGCACTTTTGACAATCTGTTTATATCCTTTTCTTTATTTGGAGACCAGAACTATGCACAATTCTCAGCAAGTGTGGTCTAACCAAACTTCAATGCAAGTTTATCACAATCTCTGCTCTTCAGTTCTCCTTTTCCAGAAATGAGCCACAATTCTTAGTCATAGAGATGTACAGCATGGAAACAGACCATTTGGTCCAACTTGTCCATGCCGACCAGATATCCTAAATTAATCCAGATCCATTTGCCAGCATTTGGCTCATATCTCTCTAAACCCTACCTTATTAATATATCCGTCCAGATGCCTTTTAAATGTTGTAATTGTGCCAGCCTCCACCACTTCCTCTGGCAGCTCATTCCATACACACACCACCTTCTGCATGAAAAATCTTTCCCCTCTCATCTTAAACCTATGTCCTCTAGTTTTGGACTCCCCTACCCCAGAGAAAAGACCTTCACTATTCACCCTATCTGTGACCCTCATGATTTTATATGCTCGTGTAAGGTCACCCATCAGCCTCTGACACTCCAGGGAATAAAAAGCCCCATCCTAGTCAACTATTCCATATAGCTCAAACCCTCCAACCATGGCAATATCTTTGTAAATCTTTTCTGAACCCTTTCAGGTTTGACAACATCCTTCCTATAGCAGCAAGACCGGACTTCAATGCAGTATTCCAAAAAGAACCTAACCGATGTCCTGAACAGCCACAACATGACCTCCTAACTTCTATACTCCATGCATAGACCAGTCAAGGTACCGAACACCTCCTTCATTAGCCTGCCTACCGGCAACTCCACCTTCAAGGAACAATGAACCTGCACTTCTAGGTCTCTTTGTTCTGCAGCACTCTCCAGGACCTTAGCATTAATTGTATAAGTCCTGACCTTATTTGCCCTACCAAAATGCAGCATTTCACATTTATCTAAATTAAACTCCATTTGTGACTCATTGGCCGATCTGATCAAGGTCCCATTGTACTTTAAAGTAATCTTCTTTGCTGTCCACTACACCCCCAATGTTTCACCAAGTTAATAGTGATACAATTGCTCTCAATTATTTCTTTAATCTTATACATGCCTGTTATTGAAAAATATATTTTGGGATTCCATAGTTGTGGAATTTAACAGCACAGAAGGAAACCATGCAATGTACCCTTCCCATGAGGGCCCTTTGACAGACTGATTTAATTACCAAACCTTATCCTGTTTATCATACTGTAATTTTTTTTCACGAATATATCCAACTCCCTTTGAAAATTATGTTGCATTTGCTTACATTATTATTTTGGGCAGTGCATAAATTACTGTGTAAACTAAAATGTGAAAATCTCATTCTTTTGCCAATTATCTAAAATGTGTGCATTCTGAATATCAATCCTTGGACTAATTGAAACGGTTGCATCCATCTCTGCTGATCAAAACTCTTCATAATTTTGAATACTTACAGGAACACCTAACCTTCTCTTCTGTAAAATGAACCCTAGGTACTCCAGTGTTTGCTAATCTTATCTTTGCTACCATTCCAGTAAATTTCAACTGCATCTTTTCTCATTAAGGTTTCCACTTTCTGTTGTTTGGTGCACAGAATAAGGTACAGTTCTTCAGCTGAGGCCTAACCAGTAACTTATAAATTTGCATAACTGTGCTTTTATATTCTATGCTTTTATTTATAAATGCCTACAGTCTAATATGCTTTTTTAAAACATTGTTATCAACTTGTCTTTACCATTAAAATATTATTACAACAGTTGGAGATTGGGAGTTCTCCTGCTTCCCTGCAGGTGAGCTGAATATTGTCAATGCATTCATGTTCACTTGCAACCTGACCTTTTTTATTCGAGGATAAAAGTGGAATGATGACAGACAAAGTATGTACCCATTTTACCTGGTGATAGAGTTGACGTTGGTTTTTCTAGGTGTGGTACTCTCCCTATCTCATAAAAAGGCCCACTTGTTCATGATTCCCACCATCCACTGGCTCAAAATCCCCTAATTTATCCATATCAAAATTTTCATTCTTTTCCAATCTCTAAAGGAATGTGTTTAATTCTCAGTAACCTCTTATTCACAGCACAGATCTTCTTTCTACTGATTCTGGCTTATTTTTCATCTCAGTCTTCTGCATGTGTCATTTTCTGCTTATGCCTTTTCTCTACCTCTGTTGAACTATACTTTTGTTCACCTTCCCTAACTTATTTTAATTCATGAGATTGGAATGTTGCTGACAAAGCCAGCATTTATTGCTCATTTCTAGTTGACCTTGTCAAGATAAACAAGAGTCTAATTCCTACCTAGTGCTCACCACTAGAAAGGTGAGTTATTTCTGCTAAAAACAGGACAAACCTGACTTTCTTTAAAGATTGTTTTGCAACTTCAATTCTCTTAACATTCATTTAATGAAAACATGCACCTATTTCCCCTCATGCAGTGTTTCTAAGACAAGATGACATAGAGGTCACCTACTCATCTCTTGTATAGTTCCAAGCCAGTGTGAGGGGTCCACAGGAATAAGTCTTCCTGTCAGATATTTCTTCCTCTGCTCAATGGTATAGCCGATACAAACTGATATCCTATCTCTCCATGAAGTTGTTGCATACTCACTCTCTTGCCCTTTCCTCAGTTCACCAAATGGGAGTGCTAAAAAGGGGGCATCTACAAAACAAGAACAAACAAAATGCTGGTAATATTCAGCAAGCCACTTGGTATTTGTGGAGTTTTCTAGAATCAACCAGAAACCAGTAATATTTAAATTTTTGGAAGGGGATTCTGAAACCCAAGGTATTTACAAAAAGAATATAGACACCATCTTCACTGCTCGAAACAACAATTTTTAGTACACAAGAATCAAAGAACATGAATACTAATAATTATACGCTGTATCACAGTTAAATTAAAAATATTAAAATATAATGAACAGATACTTAAGTAAATTTCATAATCCAAAAATGTGTACATCACTTTGACTATTTAAAAGAAAATCAAGTCAGAATTTTATTGGAAATTGGAAGATTAATGACTATTGATTCTGGGTACTGCTTTGAAGTTTAATTTAAGGGCCAAGATTTGTTAGGCCTTTCGCATGTTTTCAGTAAGCTTGTCCATTCCACTCACCTCCAAATGTTGATTGTTGTAGACTGATTTCAAAGCAATCATAGCACCTTAAGCATAGCCAACTTGGGGTTTCCTGATTCAACTGTTATTATTTAAATCCTTAAATATAGAATGCCAAAAGCTGACACAGTTATGGAACTGCAACAGAAGAGTCGGGGGAAAAATTGGTGGGGATTGAGAGCAGAATGTTGGTGTGGTTTTTCCCATTTTCGTCTTTTAAGTGCAAGCAGTAGGTTGAAAATTGAATATATAGGTCTCCAATTCCATGAGCTAATTTAAACTTAATGTTGAGTTGAATATTTGATTAGTAGAGCAACTGCTGATCTCACCCATCACTATCATACTGTTACTGCTTACACAATAATAATTTGTCTAAATTACACATAGAGTCATAGAGATGTACAGCATGGAAACAGACCCTTTGGTCCAACCCGTCCATGCCGACCAGATATCTCAATCCAATCTAGTCCCACCTGCCAGCACCCGGCCCATATCCCTCCAAACCCTTCCCATTCATATACCCATCCAAATGCCTCTTAAATGTTGCAATTGTACCAGCCTCCACCACATCCTCTGGCAGTTCATTCCATACATGTACCACCCTCTGCGTGAAAAAGTTGCCTCTTAGGTCTCTTTTATATCTTTCCCCTCTCACCCTAAACCAATGCCCTCTATTCTGGACTCCCTGACCCCAGGGAAAGGACTTTGTCTATTTATCCTATCCATGCCCCTCATAATTTTGTAAACCTGTAAGGTCACCCCTCAGCCTCCGACACTGCAGGGAAAACAGCCCAAGCCTGTTCAGCCTCTTCCTGTAGCTCAGATCCTCCAACCCTTGCAATATCCTTGTACATCTTTTCTGACCCGTTCAAGTTTCACAACATTTTCCGATAGGAAGGAGACCAGAATTGCACGCAATATTCCAACAGTGGCCGAACCAGTGTCCTGTACAGCCACAACATGACCTCCCAACTCCTGTTCTCAATACTCTGACCAATAAAGGAAAGCATACCAAACGCCTTCTTCACTATCCTATCTACCTGCGACTCCACTTTTAAGGAGCTATGAACCTGCACTCCAAGGTCTCTTTGTTCAGCAACACTCCCTAGGACCTTACCATTAAGTGTATAAGTCCTAATAAGATTTGCTTTCCCAAAATGCAGCACCTCGCATTTATCTGAATTAAACTCCATCCGCCACTT
>NC_057717.1:105139246-105146125 GCF_004010195.1 Chiloscyllium plagiosum | reverse complement strand
TGGATTCTTGTTATCTCATTTCTGAAGGCTTCCCATTTTCCAGCCATCCCTTTACCTGCGAACATCTGCCTCCAATCAGCTTTCGAAAGTTCTTGCCTAATACCGTCAAAATTGGCCTTTCTCCAATTTAGAACTTCAACTTTTAGATCTGGTCTATCCTTTTCCATCACTATTTTAAAACGAATAGAATTATGGTCGCTGGCCCCAAAGTGCACCCCCATTGACACCTCAGTTACCTGCCCTGCCCTATTTCCCAAGAGTAGGTCAAGTTTGCTGATGTTTCTTCAGCAGAGTCCACAACACAAATGTGATGCAGCCAGTGACATAATGAGGGAAGATCTCATTCAAAGTGAAATAAATCAGTTTAACAAGTGCAACAATGTTGATAGATTAGCAGTTGAATGTGTTTGGAAGTTGTGTATCATGCTGGAAAACCACAGCAGGTCAGGCAGCATTTGAGGAGCAGGAAAATCGATGTTTCTGATGAAGGGCTTTTGCCCGAAATATTGATTTTCCTGCTCCTCGGATGCTGACTGATCTACTGTGCTTTTCCAGCACCACACTCTTGACTGTAATCTCCAACATCTGCTGTTCTTACCTTCTCCCTGTGTTTGGAAATTACAAATTCACTCAGTTTAGAGTTTGTAGTTCCAAGCATATTTAAAAGAATGATGTTTTTAAAGTAATGAAATCCATTAAAAACATTTTTATGCACTTAGAAGTACTTATTATGCTGTTTAACCTTTTTTTGAAATTATTCTCAAGTACTAGATAGCCAAATAGTCTTTAAGTAATTTACAAGTTATCTCCTAAAGCTGTTGCTTATGATATATCAGTGGATATAGTAGAAATGTTGGAATTAGTGCATTAAATAGATATCCAAAGTGTTTATATTTCACAAGACACCAATCAGAACTATGCCAGATGATTTCAAAAATATGAACCATTTGTAGCATGATGCGCACTAAATGCAAAAAACAAATTAAATAGATTACTTCTGCCTTAAAATGACTTTGAGGCGTTTAAGTTACTAAATGAAGGCAAACACTGCTAAATTACAGTGGTTTTACAGCTTAAAATATCTTTTCAATAAGTATGTTTAATTTGCTGTGTCTCAATCATAAATGTCAGTCCCAGTAATTGCAGTATTTCATTACTGTCAGTATGATAGGCTGGTAATTGTCATGTATGGTTATTAGTCTTAAAACCTAGATGTTCTCAGTTTTACTAGCATTAAAACTCACCTACCATCCCTTGAGTAATTATAGTGCTAGTTTGTTTAACTGAAGTTGGGATGCAACATTAGCCCCAAGGGATAAATATCTCAGGATATACCAGTCCATGTCTAATACATGAAATGTGCTGGAGAAATGGACATAAGGAATTCTAGAATGTTGGGTTGAATCTTCTAGTCCCGGAGGTATATAGCCTCAACTGGGCAAACAACTTAGTTAGGCAGGACAGTAACATCCCAGAACCCTATGCCTTGCCACCACTGTTTGAACTATGTTAAGAGCGGGAAAGCCCAAACTCGATGTCCCTGCTTCACTGCCAGTTGGGACCATTAAACTGTCGATTAGTCACTTAATAACCACTTGAGGGTCTATTACCACCTGGGCCGAATTAGGTAGGACAGAAAAAAAAATCTGTCCACCTGACTGGTAAACCACTCTAGGCAGCCTCCCAGTTGTCTGAGAAGGTGTAACCATTGATTTGCACTGATTTGTGCTTGTTTGAGGGACTGGGCATTGGGCAGGAGAGATGACTGCTGAACACTATCCCCTGCACCCCATCTCCCTGTATCCCTCCAGTCCTCTGGTCTAGCGGTCTCTTGGCAGGATTTCTGCTTCAAGGTACTTTATTCTGGAGAAAGGCTGACTGCTGCCTTTTCAGCCGCCTGATTGGAGTAAGGTGCAGCACACCTTGCTGTAAACATCAGGTCAGGTTTCTTGCCACTTATTCATTGAACATGAGATCCAAACAAAAAACAGGAGGTCCCACGCATTGACTCTTCATGTTTGGGACTTTTTTTTTGTTAAATTCAGTGTAGGCAGACAGGGACTGACATTTAAAAGAACAATGCTCTTAAACTATCCCTGGGACCACAAACTCTTAATTGAGTGAATTTGTAACTTCAAAGTCTCCATAGAGATGATAGACCCCATGTTAAGTGAGATTGGAGGATTTTCAATTCCATTGCTGAAAGAACAATTAAATACAAACCTGTTCATAATTTAGGATTGGTATATAAAATATTAAGACCAATGCAGTCATTCATCTATTGAAGTTGATTCTAAAGCTAAGGAAACTTTATTGTGAACCTGATCCATACAAACTCAACCTTGATGAGCTTGATTAGGCTGTAGCAATTAAATTCTTTTCATGTTTTCATTCTAATTACTGATACTCAAATTAACCGAAAAGGCACATTCATTTCCACTCGACAATTACATGTTTTCTTTCAGTTGTCCACGGAGCATGCTAATGAAAAATTTGAACAGGGAAGTAAGATAGAAACAGTTGAAATATATTGGTAAAGTTCGTGTAGCTGGTTTTGACATTTGGATTATTTTTGTGGAAGAATGTCTTCTGTTGGCAAAGACACCTTTGTGCTTTTAAGAACCTGATATCATTTGAATTAGGCAGGCAGGCTGTAAATTACAAAGAAATGTCAAAATCATATGAGAGTGGCTTCTAAATGGTAAGTTGCTGGGGGCCAAACCAAGTTACTTTTCTGAATCCTGGAGGAGGCATGAATGGACAAAAAAATAATTTGACATCTTTGGTTCTGTCAACCTTTAATTTGCACAGCACAGGCTTTTAAGCAATTCTGACTAAAACTCCCAATAGGATCCCCAATTTCCATATTAAAAGTAACCAACGACCTAAAGATGGCAAGCTGTTTGGATACCTGTGGTAGATGTCTTTCAAAATAGAACTATCTTTGTTGCTACTGTTAACAAGACAGTGAGAAATCTGAGCATTTTGATGCCATTAACATGAATCAGAGTGTGAAAATGACAGTGATAATATTTTGAAATTTAATTTAGGTAGTATTTTCTCTTTATAGTAAAACTATGGCTTTAGCCAATTGATGTGAAAACAAAAAAAAACTTGTGCATATGCTGAGAATTTAAAACAAAAACAGAATATTAAGAAACATTCAGCAGGTGAGGCAGCATCTGTGGAGAGAGATTGAATTGTGGCCTCAATTCTACTTTCATGCCAGTACCCAGTTCCTGACAACCCCCTCACCTTTGTCTGCCTTGTTAGTCAAAAATCTGTGTAATGTAGCCTTTGAATGCATTCAGTAACCCCGGCTCAATTGCTGTATGGGAAAAAGAATTCCAAATATGAGGAATAAACTCTTGCTTATTTGCTTAAATGAGACAACCATTATTTTTTAAACTGTGTCCAAGACTCCCCTAGGAGAAGAAACATCCTCACGATCCTGTCAACCCTTGTCAGAATCTCACATGTTTTAATAAATCACTTCTCATTCCTCTAAATTCCAATTTTTATTGCTCAACTTGCTAAATCTTTTCTTATGAATAGCACCTTCATTATAAAAATTAGCCTGGTGAATCTTCTTTGAACTGTTCCAATGAAAATATATCCTTCCCTAATTACACAGTACTTGAGGTGTGGTCTCACCATTTCCCTGTATATTTTTATATGCTGCTCCCATTGTGGAATTTGAACCCATGCCACTAGGACATTGCTCTGAGTTTCTGGTTTACTGTCCAGTGATGTTACCACTATGAGGGAGCCCTAGTAATTCCAGAACTTCATTCTAATATTCTGAAGTTGTGGATTTCAGACCCACAATGGCAGATGGTGAAATTTGAATTCAATTTTTAAAAAAACTACAATAAAAAGCTGGCCAAATGGTGACCATGTAATCACCATTGATTGTCATAAAAAACCCCATCTGGTTAACTAATGTACTTTTAAGGAAGCCTGACTCCAGACTCAGCAATGTGGTAGACTCTCAACTACCAAGTGGGCAATGAAGTTGGGTAATAAATGCTGGCTTGTCCAGCAATGCCATTTCCCATGAATAAGTTTTGTTCAAACACAGCCGCACCACTTCTTTTTTTTCTTCTTGTTCTTCTGAAATTTTATGTATCAGCCTTGACCATCTTCCAATGATGTCTCTGATATAGCTATTACAAGAATATTTTTTGTTCTTTCAATTCATCTAATTATGAATATTGCATATGTTTAAAGCCTTTAATCCTGTTTTTTTAAAAAAACTGTTTTTGGCTGCTCTGATCTTATTTGCTAGTACACACTATGCTTGTAATCTCTGCCCCTTCCCATTGAACTCTATTATTTTCTGAGCTATTGCCTTTCCTTTCTCTTTACAAAAAAATTCCAAATCTTCCCTCATGTGAACCCTCCCCTCCGCACCCCCCCCCCTCCCCCAGCTTTATAATTTATTTTCCTGTCTACAGCTTTAATATGCCAGGACAGTTGTTCTCGCTCAGTTCAGGTGCTGACTACTCCTATAGTACAGCCCTCACCTATTTTCCAGTACAGGGTCAGTGTCCATGAATCAGAATCCATTTGTTCCACAATAATCTTTGAGCTGCACGTTCAACTCTCTTAGGGCTTAGGCTCCTCCAGTGCTACCTTTTGGATCCCCATACCTGCCTCACTTGCAGTCACATGCCGATGCCCCTGACCAAGGCTAGGTACATCAAATCTGATCAGAAGGGTATGATAACCTCTTGGAACAAACTATTGAGATGACATTGCCCTTCCTTCATCATTGCCCTTTCTGGAATTTGCATTGCAGATTATCAACTGTGAGCCAAAAGCTTTAAGTTACAGGCAATTATTGCAGATGTGGTTGATATGCATTGCTCAGATGGACACCAGCTCCCATGTACTACAGCCACAACATATCAGTTGCCCTGATTTTTAAATTATGTTTTATTTAACTGATTAAGCTAGAAATATCACTTGATTGTTATCTGTAGTTTTATCAAGTGCTTTTAACTGACTAATCAATAAATTTAATGCAACACCTTTGTCTCCTCAATACCAGTTTAAATGACTGCCCCCTTTTAGAGAGAGCAGAAAATAAAACTTAACACATACCACTTACCAACACCATGTCTGCTGACCTAATTAAGCTTCAGTTTTCAGATCCAACTGTTGGGTTCTGGCACTTCTTTCTGTTAAAGGTCAGACAGCACTACATCAAATTCCCAGTTCACACTGTATCTCAAGCTGCTATCTTGATGCCCGCTTACTTTGTATGCTTAACAAAACCATATATATTTATACCAGCTGAAATACTACAAAGATGAGCCAGGCTCTGCTGGCTGAAGAAACCGGTTCTAACTAACTTCAGAATTAACTAACACTGTAGCTTCTTTGTCTCAAAGATTGAAAGGAACTTAAATTTAACAGTAATTTGGATTTAAATGATAAATTCAAATTATGCTAGATTTTAGAAAGTGATAATCCTTAAAGTTCCCTCACTTGTCAAATTTCTAAGCACTTTCTGGAGATATTAACTTTCCGCTCAGTAAGTAGCGTATAGTCAACTTATAGTCTGCAGTACTAAAACTGTAAACAAGAATTTTCTGTCCAGTGTTCTGAAATTTGGTGAGCCCATGGGAACTGTCAGTGGTGCTGAAACTGGTTGCGCTGTCTGTTGTGTTACCATTTACCCTATTAGAGGATTTCTTAAATAAGGTTAGTGATTGATCAGGCAAATGACCGTGGGACTGAATGGTGCACACTTGTCAGCATATTCTTTCAAAATCTGGACTGTACACTTTTTAGATCCAGAAGCTCCTCTTAATAAGAACTGACTTTTTCTTAATAGTTTGTTTCAGAACTGGAACTTAAACCAAAATTATATGGCTAATTTATGCTTGCCAAAAGCTGCATACTCACACGCAGAGCCTGATCCTCTGCAGGCAAAAGGAATCTATCCAGTCATTATCAACTTTTCAATTAAACAGAAGCTTGAGGACATTATTCCCTGGACAGTCCCCGAGGCACATTTTAAACAATGAGAGCTGATTTGCCTTATTTAAAGTTTAATCAAAAGCTGTGGGGTAACTTTATCTTGCTGTATTCTACATGGCAATGTCTTGACAAACCAGTACTCTTGCCCAATTAATTAACATGTTATCTTTCATGCAGTATGAAGTAAGGCAGTATGAAGGCAAGGTCATGGTGATCATGGGAGACTTCAATATGCAGGTGGACTGGGTAAATAATGTTGCCAGTGGATCCAAAGAAAGGGAATTCATGGAATGCTTACAGGATGGCTTTTTGGAACAGTTTGTCATGGAGCCCACAAGGGAGCAGGCTATTCTGGACCCAGTGCTATGTAATGAACCAGACTTTATAAAAAATCTTAAAGTAAGGGAACACTTAAGAAGCAGCGATCATAATATGGTAGAATTCAGTCTGCAGTTTGAAAGAGAGAAGGCAAAATTGGATGTATTGGTGTTACAGTTAAATAAAGGTAATTATGAGGGCATGAGAGAGGAACTGACAAAAATAGACTGGAAGCAGAGCCTAGCGGGGAAGACAGTAGAGCAAAAATGGCAGGAGTTTGTGGATAAAATTGAGGACACTGTACAGAGGTTCATCCCCAAAAAGAGAAAGATTATCTGGGGAGGGCTTAGACAGCCATGGCTGACAAAGGAAGTCAGGAAATGTATTAAAGAAAAAGAGAGATCCTATAAAGTGGCCAAGAGCACTGGGAAATCAGAAGATTGGGAAGGCTACAAAAACAAACAGAGGATAACAAAGAGAGAAATAAGGAAGGAGAGGATCAAATATGAAGGTAGGCTAGCCACTAATATTAGCAATGATAGTAAAGGTTTATTTCAATACATAAGAAACAAA
>NC_057717.1:105055937-105137443 GCF_004010195.1 Chiloscyllium plagiosum | reverse complement strand
TTCATTGCCACAGAGTGCAGTGGAGGCTGGGACGCTAAATGTCTTCAAGGCAGAAATTGATAAATTCTTGATGTCACAAGGAATTAAGGTCTACGGGGAGAATGCGGGTAAGTGGAGTTGAAATGCCCATCAGCCATGATTGAATGGCGGAGTGGACTCGATGGGCCGAATGGCCTTACTTCCGCTCCTATGTCTTATGGTCATATGGTCTAAGTATTGTTCCCTTTAAACATACAGACATAGAAAATAGGCATGGGATTAGGCATTCAGTCCTTCAAGCCGGCTCCGCCATTCAGTTGGATCATGGCTGATCATTTTACTCAATACTCTGTTCCTGCTTTTGCCACATACCCTTTGATCCTTTTGGCCCTAAGAACTATATCTATCGCCTTCTTGATAATATTCAATGTTTTTCCCTCAACTGCTTTCTGTGGCAGAAGTTCCACAAGCTCACCACACTGGTTAAAACATTTCTCTTCATATCCTAAATAGCCTAATCTATATCCATCGACTGTGAGCCCTGGTTCTGGTCTCGGTAGTCATTGGGAACATGTTTTCTGTGTTTACCCAGTTTAGTCCTGTTAGAATTTTATAGGTTTCTATAAGATTTCCCTTCTTCTTCTAAACTTCAGTGAATAGAGTCATAGAGCTGTACTGTATGGAAACAGTTCTTTTAGTCCAATTCGTTCATGCAGAGCTGATGTCCTAAATTAATCTAGTCCCATTTGCTAGCATTTGGCCCATATCCCTCTAAACTCTTCCTGTTCATATACTCATCCAGATGCCTTTTAAATGCTGTAATTGTACCAGCCTCCACCACTTCCTCTGGCCATGATATCCATACCACCCTTTGCGTGAAAATGTTGCCCCTTAGGTCCTATTTATACCTTTCTCCTCTTACTGTAAACCTATACCTTCTAGTTTTGGACTACACTCTGGGGAAAAATTCTTGTCTATTCACCTTATCTGTGCCCCTCATGATTTTATAAGTGTCTATAAGATCATTCCTCAGCCTCCAAAGCTCCAGGGAAAATAGCCCCAGCCTATTCAGCCTGTCCCTATAGCTCAAACCCTTCAATATCCTTGTAAATGTTTTCTGTGCTCTTTCACATTTCACAATATCCTTTCTATAGCAGGGTGACCAGAATTGCACACAGTATTCCAAAAGTGGCCTAACCAATGTCCTGTACAGCCGCAACATGATCTCCTAACTCCCATACTCAGTGCACTGACCAATAAAGGCAAGCATACCAAACACCGCCTTCATTATCTTGTCTATCTGTGATTCCACTTTCAAGGAACTATGAACATGCACTCCAAGTTCTTTGTTCTGCAGCACTCCCCAGGACCTTACTGTTAAGTGGATAAGCCCTGATTTGCCTTTCCTAATGGATCTTTGTACAGAAGTTCTGCCATTCCAGGAATCAGTGTGTACAAGTGAGTACAACCCTTTGTTGTACTCACTTAATAGCCAGAAAATCTTTCCTCCGATAAAGAGACCAAAACTGGACAGCCCTCTCCAGGTGGTCTCACCAAGGCTCTCTACGAGTGCAGCAAGACATCCCTGCTCCTGTGCTCAAAACCTCTCGCCATGATAACCTCACATTTACCCACATTACACTTCATCTGCCATGTATTTGCCCACTTATTCAACTTGTTGAAATGTTGCTAAGTATTGTCCATTTAGAAGTGTATTCTCTTGTGTCTGTCCTATTGGTGTAAGGCAAAAAGCACTTTTTTTTTCAGCAATACCTGATTTTTTTAATACCAAGTAATCATTTAAAAATAAATACAAACAGTGCTGGAGATCTAAATATAAAACCAGAAAATATTGGAATTACATGGTTAGTGCTACATAACCGACTGTACTAAATATTTTGCATACATGTGTTTTAAATTATTTTAGGCAAATGTCAGAGACACCAAATAATTGTCATGCAATTTTACGTGTAATTTCAGGATGCATGAAGCTATAACTAACAGACACAATGGTCTTGAGCTAGATTAAGATTTATTGCATTGTAACTTTAGTTTTGGCTGTTATTAAACTGGAAAGCATGCAGAAGAAATTTACAAGGATTTTGCCAGAACTCAATGGTCTGAGTTATAGGGAGAGTTTGGACAAGCTAAGACTTTTTTCTTTAGAGCTTGGACACTGAGGGGGGATCTTATAAAAGTATATAAAATAATGAAAGGCATGGATTGGGTGAACGCACTCAGTCTTTTTTCCCAGGGTTGGGGAATTGAGGACTAGAAGGTATCAGTTTAAGGTTAGAGGGAAAATAAAAGGAAACCTGAGGGGCAACTATTTTTTACAGATGGTGATAAGCAAATGGGGGGAATGAGCTGCCAGCAGAAGTGGTTGAGATGGGTACATTGGCAATATTTAAAAGGCATTTGGACAAATACATGGATGGGAAGCATTTAGAAGGATATGGGCCAATGCAGGGAAATGGAGTTAGCCTGGATGGACATTTTGGTTGGGCATGGACCAGTTTGGGCCAAAAAGCCTATCTCCATACTGTAGGACTCTATGACTCTATATTGGTGTAGATGTCAGCAGGTGTCAAAATAATGTTTCTTTCTCCAGGGTTTCTTTAGATCTTTTCAGAGGCTACTTTTTGATTCTCACCACCTCATTTATCAGGTCTTGCTGTATTAATTTGTGTCGATATAGGTGATATTTGGACTTTCACAGAAGCAGAATTAGAATAATCAATATCCTCAATAATTATCAACTCTACTAAATATAAAGTCACAACAGTGAAGGAAAGAGCTAATTTCCTCAATTTCACAGTATTTAAATTTGGAGTAAGACCATAAGACACAGGAACAGAAAATAGGCCTGTCAGCCCATTGAGTCTGCTCTACCATTCAAACATGGCTGATAAGGTTCTCAAACTCATTCTCCTGCTTTCTCCCCATAATCTTGGTCCCCTTGGTACTTAAGAACTTGTCTACCTCAGTCTTAAATATACTCAATGACCTTTCTTCCACAGCCAGCAATAAATGTCTTGCTTAGTAATAAATTCCACAGATTAACTACTCCTTGGCTGAGGAAGTTTCTCCTTATCTCCATTCTAAAAGGTCTTCCCTTTTATTCTCAGGTTGAGATCTCGGGTCCTAGTGTTTCCTACCAATGGAAACATCGTCCCAATGTCTACTCTGTCCAGGCCATTCAGTATTCTGTATGTTTTGACTGGAACCCCTTCCCATCCTTCTAAGCTCTATTGAGTATAGATCCAGAGTCCTCAAATGTTTCTCATATGTTAAGTTTTTCATTCCTGGGTCCATTCTCATGAACCTCCTCTGGACCTGCTCCAGGGCCAGTACATCCTTCCTGTGATATGGCATTCAGAAGTGTATACAGTAATCCAAATGTGGTCTGACTAGAGCGTTGTAGAGCCTCAAAAGTACATTTCTACTTTTATAGTCAGCCTTCCATGGTCTAACCTACTCATTACTTCCTCAAATAACTCTAGCAGATTCGTCAGGCATACACTCCCCTTGATGAAACTGTGCTGACGTTGCCCTATTTAGCATACACTTCCAAGTATTCAGAAATCTCATCCATCAAGTTGGATTCCAGGATCTTACCTATTACTGAGTATAGGCTAATTGGTCTGTTATTTTCCATCTTTTGCCGTACTCCCTTTTTAAACAGGGGTATCAGGTTAGCGATTTTCCAGTCCGTCTGGGACCCTCTCTGGTTCTAGTGATTCCTTAAAGATCACCACTAACGCCTTCACTATCTCCCTTAGAACTCTGAGGTGTAGTCCATCTGATCCAGATGTTTTATCCACTTACAGGCCATTCAGTTTTTCTCGCACCTTCTTCTTGGTGATGGCCCCCTCAGTCTCTTGAATTTTTGGGATATTACTCGTGTCTTCCATTGTGAAGATTGATGCAAAGTAATTATTCAGTTCCTCAGCTATTCACGTGTTCCCCATTACTATCTCTCTAGCATCATTTTCCAGCAGCCCAATGTCCACTTTTGCCTTTCTTTTGCCCGTTATATATCCAAAGAAACTCTGACAGTCTTCCTTTATATTACTGGCCAGCTTACCCTCTCATTCAATCCTTTCTTTTTTTTTGTTGCCCTCTGTTGGTCTTTGTAAACTTCCCAATCCTCTGGTTACCCATTGCTCTTTGTCACATTATATACTTTCTCTTTTGCTTTCATGTTACCCCTGACTGCCCTAGTCAGCCATGTTTGCCTTATCCTTTCTGTACCATGCTTTTTTCTCAGCATGAATCTGCTGTGTCTCCTGAATTACTCCCAGAATCTCTTGCCATTGCTATTCAACTGTCTTTCCTGTTAGAGTCCCCTCCCAATCAATTCTACCCAGCTCCTCCGTCATGCCCTTGTAGTTGCCTTTATTCAGCTGTAATACTGTTACCTCTGATGCTATCTGTTTCCCCCTCAAATTGCAGACTAAATTCAATATATTATGATCACTTACTCCTAAGGCTTCCTTCACCTTAAGCTCCCTTATCAAGTCTGCCTCATTGCACAATCCTAAATCCAGAATTGCCTGTTCCCTAGTGGGCTCCACCACAATCTGCTCCAAAAAGCCATCTTGTAGACATCCCACAAATTCCTTTTCGTGCAATCCACAACCAATCTGATTTTCCCAGTCCACCTGCGTGTTGAAATCTCCCATGATCACTGTAACTTTGCCTTTCCTACACATCTTTTCTATTTCCTGGTGTATACTTCACCCCAGCTCCTGACTACTATTTGGAGGCCTGTACATAAGAGTCATAGAGATGTACAGCACGGAAATAGATCTTTTGGTCCAACATGTCCATGCTGACCAGATATCCCAACCCATCTAGTCCCAACTGCCAGCACCTGGCCCATATCCTTCCAAACCCTTCCTATTCATATACACATCCAGATGCCTTTTAAATGTTGCAATTGTACTAGCCTCCACCACTTCCTCTGGCAGGGAAAACAGCCCCAGCCTGTTCAGCCTCTCCCTATAGCTCAAATCCTCCAGCTCTGGCAACGTCTTTGTAAATCTTTTCTGAACCCTTTCAAGTTTCACAACATCTTTCCAATAGGAAGGAGACCAGAATTGCACGCAATATTCCAACAGTGGCCTAACCAATGTCCTGTATAGCCAGAACATGACCTCCAACCTCCTACACTCAATACTCTGACCAATAAAGGAAATCATACCAAACACCTTCTTCACTATCCTATCAATCTGCGACTCCAAGGAGCTACAAACCTGCACTCCAAATTCTCTTTATTCAGCAACACTCCCTAGGACCTTACCATTAAGTGTATAAGTCCTGCTAAGATTTGCTTTCCCAAAATGCAGCACCTCACATTTATCTGAATTAAACTCCATCTGCCACTTCTCAGTCCATTGGCTCATCTGATGAAGATCCTGTTGTAATCTGAGGTAACCTTCTTCGCTGTCCACTACACCTCCAATTTTGGTGTCAACTGCAAACTTACTAACTGTACCTCTTATGCTCGCATCCAAATCATTTATATAAATGATGAAAAGAAGTGGACCCAGCACCGATTGTTGTGGCACTCCACTGGTCACAGGCCTCCAGTCTGAAAAACAACCCTCCACCACCACCCTCTGTCTTCTACCTTTGAGCCAGTTCTGTATCCAAATGGCTAGTTCTCCCTGTATTCCATGAGATGTAACCTTGCTAACCAGTCTCCCAAGGGGAACTTTGTCGAACATCTTACTGAAGTCCATATAGATCACGTCCACCGGTCTGCCCTCATCAGTCCTCTTTGTTACTTTTTTTTAGATTAGATTCCCTACAGTGTGGAAACAGACCCTTTGGCCCAAAAAGCCCACACCAACCCTCCGAAGGAAAACCCACCCAGACCCATTTTTCTCTGACTAATGCACTTAAGACTATGGGCAATTTAGCGTGGCCAATTCACCTAACCTGCACATCTTTGGACTGTGGGAGGAAACCGGAGTACCCGGAGGAAACCCACGTTAACACTGAGAATGTGCAAACCTCATACAGGCAGTCACCTGAAGCTGGAATCGAACCTGGTCCCTGGTGCTGTGAGGCAGCAGTGCTAACCACTGAGCCACCGTGCTACCTCTTCAAAAAACTCAATCAAGTTTGTGAGACATGATTTCCCATGCACAAAGCCGTGTTGACTATCCCTAGTCAGCCCTTGCCTTTTCAAATACGTGTACATCCTGTCCCTCAGGATTCCCTCCAACAACTTGCCCACCACTGTCGTCAGGCTCACTGGTCTATAATTCCCTAGCTTGTCCTTACCACCTTTCTTAAACAGTAGCACCACATTAGCCAACCTCACCTGTGACTATTGATGATACAAATATCTCAGCAAGGAGCCCAGCAATCACTTCCCTCGCTTCCCACAGATTTCTAGGGTACACCTGATCAAGTCCTGGAGATTTATCCACTTTTATGCGTTTAAAGACATCCAGCACTTCCTCCTTCGTAATATGGACTTTTTTTTTCAAGATGTCATCATCTATTTCCCTACATTCTATATCTTCTATATCTTCCATGTCCTTTTCCACAGTAAATACTGATGCAAAATACTCGTTTAGTATCTCCCTATTTCCTGTGGCTCCACACAAAGGTCGCCTTGCTGATCTTTGAGGGGCCCTATTCTCTCCCTAGTTACCCTTTTGTCCTTCATGTATTTGTAAAAATCTTTTGGATTCTCCTTAACACTATTTGCCAAAGCTATCTCATCTCCCCTTTTTCCCTCCTGATTTCCCTCTTAATTGTACCCCGACTGCCTTAATACTCTTCTAAGTATTTACTCAATCGATCCTGTCTATACCTGACATACGCTTCCTTCCTTTTCTTAACCAAACCCTCAATTTCTTTAGTCATCCAGCATTCCCTAAACCTACCAGCCTTCCCTTTCACCCTGACAGGAATATACTTTCTCTGGATTCTTGTTATCTCATTTCTGAAGGCTTCCCATTTTCCAGCCATCCCTTTACCTGTGAACATCTACCCCCATTAGCTTTTGAAAGTTCTTGCCTAATACCGTCGAAATTGGCCTTTCTCCAATTTCCCTCTGACTATTAGGGGGTCTATAATACAATCCCAATAAGGTGATCATCCCTTTTTTATTTCTCAGTTCCACCCAAATAACTTCCCTGGATGTATTTCCAGGAATATCCTCCCTCAACACAGCTGTAATGCTATCCCTTATCAAAAACACCACTCCTTCTCCTGTCTTGCCTCCCTTTCTATCCTTCCTGTAGCATTTGTATCCTGGAACATTAAGCTGCCAGTCCTGTCCATCCTTGAGGCACATTTCTGTAATTGCTATGATATCCCAGTCCCATGTTCCTAACCATGCCCTGAGTTCATCTGCCTTCCCTGTTGGGCCCCTTGCATTGAAATAAATACAGTTTAATTTATCAGTCCTACCTTGTTCTCTGCTTTGTCCCTGACTGTTCGACTTGCTTCTGTTCTCAGCTTAACCAGTCTTAGATTGATCTCTTTCCTCAGTATCTCCCTGGGTCCCACCCGCTTCCCCCCCCTCCCCTCCCCACCACCTTACTAGTTGAAATCCTCCTGAGCAGTTCTAGCAAATCTCCCCGCTAGTATATTAGTCCCTTTCCAAATTAGATGCAATCCGTCCTTCTCGTACAGGTCACTTCTACCCCAAAAGAGCTTTCAATGATCCAAAAATGTAAATCCTTCTCCCATACACCAGCTCCTCAGTCATGCATTCATCAGCTCTATCCTCGTATTCCTGCCCTCACTAGCTCATAGCACCGAGAGTAATCCAGAAATTACTATTGTTGAGGACCTCCTTTTAAAATTCCTGCCTAACTCTCTGTAATCTCCCTTCAGAATCTCAACCTTTTTCCTTCCTATGTTGTTGGTTCCAATGTGTACAATGACCTCCTGTTGGCCCCTCTCCCCCTTGAGAACATTCTGCACCCTCTCTGAGACATTTTGATCCTGGCACCAGGGAAGCAACATACCATTCTGATTTTCTGCTGCTGGCCACAAAAACGTCTGTCTGTACCTTGGACTAGAGAGTCCCCTAACAAAATCTATCTCTTGCAACCCGACGTACCCCTCATTGCATTAGAGCCGATCTCAATATCAGAAACTTGGCTGTTTATGCTATGTTCCCTTGAGAATCCATCACCCCCTACATTTTCCAAAACAGCATACTTGTTTGAAATAGAGATAGCCACAGAAGACTCCTGCTCTAACTGCCTACCTCTCTTAGCTTTCCTGGAGTTAACCCATCTATGTGACTGTGTCTGCGACTTTTTCCCCCTTCCTATAACTGCCACCCATCACATCCCCTTGCTCTTGTAAATTCCTCATTACCTCTGTCTCTCCAGCTGATCCATTCGATCTGATAGGATTTGCAACCAACGGCATTTATTGGAGATATAATCCTCAGTAACACGTAAACCCTCCCTAAGCTCCCACATCCGTCAAGAAGAGCATATCACTCTACTAAAGGCCATTTTTGCTCCTTCACAATCTACAGACCCAGAAAATAGCACTGTCTTATTTCTCCAGGATAAATTAATAGTTATGGCTTATATTTTAAGTTTAATCAAGAGACATATCTCAATAAAACAAATAATCAAGAAATAACCCACTCTCCTCAATCCTGCAGACTTAATGTAAGGCCACGCTTAAAATATCCACTTATCTGTTTCTGTGTTATGACCTCTCCCAAACAGGCTCCTCCAAGATTAGTTGTGAATTTCACTGTTTGTTAGTTTTCCCACATGCACTCCGATACCCAGCAATACAGCAAAGACAGTAACTGTGCAAGTTCACTGCTGTGTCAGTTTGTTTGTTTCTTCTCTCTCTCTCTCTCCTGCTTTGACCTCACCATGTGCTGCCTTTGTCTGTTCCTCTCTCTTTTAAAAGTGCTGTTGTTTTGACTTTGTTTCTCCAGAGTTCCAAAACAATGCAACAGCATATAAAGTAGTAATTGCTGCTCCTGGAATTCGAGGAAATCACCTCCAATACCTAAAACTAGCAGCTGTTACAGCCAGAAACTTTTCCTGTCCTCCATCTTGGATTACCCAGAATCCTTCAGCTACACCGACAATGGCTTTTTTTAAACCTTTTGTGGATCTTCAATTCTTCAAACACAAATTCTACACCATCTGACCCTACTTTGTTTTTTACTATTGACTTAATTTAATACTAATAAAGTAACCCCACTCCCGCTGCCCACCTGCCTATCTTTTTCATAAGATGTATATCCTTGAATATTCAGCTCCCAATCCTGATCCCCTTCCAGCCAAGTCTCCGTGGTGCCCACCAAGTCATACCTGCCAATTTTGATCTGTGCCACAAGCTCATTTACCTTATTCCTTATATTGCGTGCATTCAGATATAACACCTTCAGTCCTATGTGAACTGCCCCTTTTCTCATTGTCATTAGTTTCTCCAGTGTGCTTGAAGTTTAATTGCTAACCCTTTCCAAATACTCTGCCCTATTTGTGTCTGTGCTGGAGATTTTAATAACCTCTTCTGAGTTCTGCACTCTTATCTCCTCCTTTTAATTTGGGTTTTCTAATTTCCCCTATAACTGAACCCTTCCCTCCCCCGCCCCCATCTTATTTAGTTTAAAGCCCTGTTTACAGCCCTAGTTATGCGATTTGCTAGGACTGTGGTCCCAGCATGGTAAGTAAGTTTACAAAGTTTTATTTCAAAATAAGTTATGAAAACTTTTAGACATAAAAAGCCAGCACCCTAAACATAATTTGCACAGACTTGTAATGTCATTGCTAATGCATTTTCATTGCATATTCTCAAAGCTGGAACATTTTAACCAGTTACAACTTTATTTATTGTATCTCCGATCTCAAGCACAGATTTAAATTTAACAATTTACAAGATTTATCACAGTAGGATCCACTATGTCCTTTCCAAGTTTGGATGCTCTTGGTGTCACTTAGTCATAAACTAGTTATTCCACATTAATTTACAAGGAATTTATTACCTCAGTGATTTAAAGTTTTCTAAGTTCCCAGTTGGCTGAGTATTTCTTTGTTGACAGGTTTAAAATTGATCTCTCTGGTATCGTCCTTCTCTTCCCCTTCTCCTTTGCAATCACACCCACACTTTTTATTTCCTTCCCCAACTCCCCATGCAGCTGCCTTATCCTATTTTATATCTTTTGCAGTCTCTTCCTCCCCAGAATCTAGATCCAGTGGATGGAACTCCCAGAACTGGTGATGGCAAAAAGCTCAGCCATGCCTGCCAAAAGGTGTGTGTCCCCTCCCCTTCTCTCTCCTCCACTTGGATCTCACACCTTTGCTCTCGGCACTCCCACTCCTGGCTATTGCCACCTGACCCTGGGTTCAACCCTTGGCCCTCAACTGTAATCAACTGTGCCCTCAGGCTCTTGTCACTTGCACCTTATCCTCTGAAAAAGGCATTCTCTGGTAATTTCCTTAAGTCAAAGTCAAAAGTCACACGACATTAGGTTGTAGTCCAACAGATTTACTTAAAACCATTCCTCAAGTCAGCATTTGCCTTCCCAGCTACTCACTGCTCCTCCAATCGCAGACTGTTTTTTTTGTTGCTGATAAGCTCACCAGCCAGCCTGTCAGATGCAAATATGGGAGAGACCCAGTCTGTGCTTGGAGGAGCAACACTTAATCATTTACTTTCATTGCAACTAGAGGGGAAACTTTTCTGTCTTTTGGGCACTCTTTGAGTGAATTTTCTCAGGTGATTGGGGACTTTTGCCTGAAACCCCTGCGTATTTTGAGCAATGAATATCAGAATAGTCCTTTCGCTTACAGCTACTAGCAACTCAATAGTTGTCCTGATTTCAAAATAAATTAAATTGAAATCAAAACTGTAGTCTGAGCATTCAAACCTTTTTAACGCACAACTATTTACAAATCTCCTCTGTTGTGTGGAATATTAGAGGACAACTGGATCCTGGTTCTAAAAATGTGGCGAAAAAAATTTGATCTTAAAATCTATTTTGTAATGAATGGCCCTCGTCAAGGAATTTGGCTGTTGATTGATTAATTTGAAACTATTATAGTGGTGATTTTGAAATATCCAAGGCAACTATTACTCAAGATTGTGTCTGTCTTGTATTTTATGATTTTAAAGCTTTTATGTATTCAGTACTTGTTTTACTACGATCTTTTTGTGTCTCACTTTAAAATCATAGCTCCCGTGACACCAATGCTATAACTAAACTGTATGTAAATGGAGTTCCAAAGAAGAACTTTAATGCTGTTTCTCCCTCCACAGATGCTGCCAGGCCTTATGAGTTTCTCCAGCATTTACTGTTTTATTTCTTATTTCCAGTATCTGCAGTATGTTTCTTATATTAAAATGTAAACGAAAGCCTCTTCCAAGGCTTAACTTTCTTCTTCCCCCATGATGTAGAGAACAAGGCAAATTTACTCCCTTGGAGACTGACCCTTAGTGTTAACAACATTAATGACTAAACTTGGAACTCTGTGTTCTAAACATATATTGTTGAACCTCTCATGGTTATTCAAACTAATCTCTCAAGAATCATGATTTATTGTTGAATTTATTCCATTCAGTCTAAGCATCATCCTTAGCCAAGCATCAGTCAGCTACCTACTCCTAGACCTACTCATACAGCGATATTCGTCGTTAATAAAAGTTGCCTGAGATTGGTCAAGAGTGACATTTGTTCTCTCTTGATCCCCTCATGACACACAGCTGAGAAAGTCACATTATGGGAAGGTTCAAAGTTGCCATACTCTAATTTACAGCATCGTTCGTTATTTGATTATTTAAAACATAAAGTGTCATGGATGTCACCCATCATTGAGCTAAGATACAAAACTCACTAGTTAGCTTTGTTTTTAATTGATGAGATTGACTGGGTAGCCTGTTGAGAAAAGTAGTGTTTAAAGGCACATATAATAATGTTGATTTGAATTCTGTAAAAGATGAACTATTTTATTGTTATTCTTGTCTCAAATTTGAATAAGAGATTTTTTGTTTCTCTCAGAAGTAGCACAAATGTTTGATTTGTAATCAAACTAGAATAGCAGACATTTTGGAACAGATCTTATTGTCCCAAAATATCAAAATATACATTTCTGTATTGGAGTAATCTATGAAGAAACTGAGTTCTTAGTTTTTGCTACTACTGAATTAGCCAAGACACTACAAGACTTCAATTCCTAACACAAAAAGGAGTCACTCATTCATTCAGATATTTCAGAGCATAGTCTTGCCATTTAAGTTTTAATCAATTTGTTTTTCTTCCCAAGCTTGTGTGAAAATACAACATGCAGAAATTCATGTATATAGAACATGCATTTTCCACATTGCAAACATTTCATTGTAACAAGCTCCCTTACTTCACACAATCAAATCAATAAGACCAATTAAGTATCTGCATTTGATATTTTAATGTTCATAGAATTCTGAACTAAAATATTAGATTTAGGTGGAGTCGGATCCAGGTTGTGCTTCCCAATATTGTTAGAACAGAGAATGGAAAGGAATTGTATATTCCATAAAGTGAGAGTGTTATATGTCTCTGCACTTGTAATAACATATGGTTTCATAATTGGTAAATGTCTAGGAACTAGTTTGTCACATTGCATCATTTAGGGGTGAGGGAGATGCAATGAATCTGAGAAGATGAATTAAAATATGTTACTAGATGTCCTGGTTGTGAAAACTCTTGATCGAATGAACCATAAAGACAGCCCATAAACCTTTTAACCCAGACTCCCCACATGCTGAACCTCTATCTAATTAAATATTAAGAGCAAACTCTTCTTTTGAGACCGGATGGCAAATTTAGAAGATGGATTTGCTCAGTATCTGGTTTGATAACTGACTAAATGAGCCGGTCAAATGTCAGATTTATATAATGTTGTCCACAATTCAGTATAAAATGATAAGGTCCTTGAAGAGTCCACAAAAATGGGTGGTGTGGAAAAATCAAAATTATCAGCTGACACAGTAGGTCTGTCCTTATAATACATCACTAGGAGAGAATAGAGATTTTGCCTTGAGTTTACTTCTGTTACATTTGAGGCACTTGATACTGGATACTGAGATGAAAAATGTTCCGCTCCCCAACACTAATATCACTTACCTGAATGAACACAAAATTGTGTGTGTGTGCAAAAAGGAGGGGAAATCTGGAATGTGCAAGATAAAACTAATGTTTTGCTTCACAATGCAGAAACTGTAGACATAGATAAAAAGTTTTCTGCAAAACTTTTTCTGCAGAAATATACCTGGCAAGTGTGAACAATCTTGAGACTCAATCAACTTAGGAAAGTGTACTGATACTAGATGAGACTACTCTGAGGATTGTGACAAAAGTTAAAAATTTAGTTAAATTACTCAAAGTTCTCAATTTTCTGATCTAGTGAACTTATAAGTCAATACAAAGTACTGATCATGTTTCTGTACTTAACAAAATTACTATTCATTCCAAATAAATCAGTTCCAACTACACTTAAACAAAATATGAATTTATCAACTTATAACTCTAGCCTGTACGCTAGCCCTTCTTAAATCCCTACAAACACATTGAAACAGACATAGATGAGCAAAACAAAATTGTGGAAAGAAAAATATTATGGGAGCTCTTTTCAAAAAGTACCAATCCAGCGAAATCAGTTAGGTGTCTTTTTGTTTCTTTACTCAGACACAGGGCAGTTAACACACTAATTGTTCAGTCTGTCAGTCATTGATTAGAGGCAGCAGCCTTATAGGCAAATAGTGAGAATAGCTAGCTGTCTTCCAATTCTTTATTTCTCTGGAAGTAAAGTGAGATGCTGTCATGTTTGAGTCTGGAGGCCTTTTGCCCCTCTCTATTGTTCACACACTGACTGGCTACTTACTCAGATTCCAAGCAGCGAGCTGTTGTACTGAGCATTCCTGACCCACACAATTGATCCTGTTTGAAAACCAATCAACAGCTTGTCTCTAGGCAATTGATCCGAGCACAGACCCTGGTACCAATGAGTCCAGCAATCCTCTCTCACTGCTTGATCAAGGCAACATTGTAAATACAACTCTCAATGACACCCAATAACTTGTTTGGAAACTGCAACATTTCTTTAAACAGTTTCCATAGTTTAAAAAAAAGCATGCTTTTTTCATTTTGCTCCACAATTTAAAAGTAAAGAGAAAAAGACATGCTCTTTGCAAGATATTTGACATTTCATAATATTCAACAAGCCATTCAGTAGAATGGTGCCTTTCTTTTTTCAATGTGTGAC
This sequence comes from Chiloscyllium plagiosum, assembly GCF_004010195.1. NCBI lineage: Eukaryota > Metazoa > Chordata > Chondrichthyes > Orectolobiformes > Hemiscylliidae > Chiloscyllium > Chiloscyllium plagiosum. The sequence continues at coordinate 105,123,212 of NC_057717.1, read as the reverse complement.
TACCCTGGAGGAATGTTTTGTAACTTGGCCTTCCCATTTTGTATAGACCTTCAGTTTTCCTTTACCAAATTTAGTAACCAGGGTTTTAAAATTGTAAATAAGAATGGAATAAGCTATTTGAATATGGTGTATGGCTGCCATTTGCTGTTTAGACGCTGGACATTTTCTTTTACTGTGAAAATCGAAACATTAAAATTGGAACACATTCTGATGGTGGAAGTTGGGCTCTCACTTAGCTTAGACTTGAAATATTTATATTGCTGTGGCACCCAGAAGCTATTTTCTGCCTACCTTTCTCTTTATATTTGGCAGACTTGCTTCATGTGCCAAAGCCTGGTTTTAAAATTACAGTAAAACTTGCAACAGTATTTTTCAAATATAAATTGAACTGTTAACCCGATAATTGAAAACTGCATACTTCTTTTATTTCTTCTCTTTCCTCCTCCCCCAGTCTGTGGTGAAATAGTTCTAACTTATACTTCGCAACTTTTAACATTTGGTATATCACAGCCAGAGCTTTTATTTATGCATTTTCCTTTAATGTGGGAAAATATCATAAGTCACAGGAAGATCGTCAGGCAAAAATTGTCACTGAATAAAATAACAGGTAACTGAAAACTTGCATTGGCCATTGTCAACACAGAGTTGTGTTCCATCACTTGAAGGTGAAGGACAGCATTTTGAGAAGATACTTAAGATTTAGAGCTGACTGTGAGTTCCAAGGGAATGTATCAATAACTAGTTCATTTCGCTATGGTATGTGCATGAGATTGCCGATTATATAGAATTTGAGTAAAATATGGACTCAAAGATTTTTTTCCACACTTAGTAGGTTTTATATAAAATATTGGAAAAGTTCAAATGTTTTTATATTGATTACTGAAACACTTTATTGTCTGATATTAACAAACATGCAATATTATGCTGTGAACAGCAAACAATTTTTGTAAAAATTATATACATTTTATGGTCATGCTATTGAAGAGTACATGAGATCTCAAACTTTAAGTATTTTTGGCATTTGTGAAAGGCCATTTTGTTCAATCACTTTATCCTTTCAATGTATCTCTTCAGAAACTTTAATAATTGTCTTTATAAAAGTATTTCAGTGGACTTTCTTGGTAAGGAAAGAAAAATTAACTTCTTAAATGTCTCATGGCGTTTCATATGCAGTGAATTGTTTTGCGGTACTGTAATGACATTTTTGCACCACCAGAGAATATTAACAACATTGTTTTGGGAAGAAAATCTGCTGACCATGTTCAGTCTGGCATATGTGTGAAGATAATAAGTTTGATTCTTCACTGTCCTCTGAAATGGCCATGCAAACCATCCAATTGTATTCAAGGAAGCTGTTTTTCATCAGCTTCTCAAGGGCAATTAGGGAAGAGCAGTATATACTGGCATCCTATGGGTCATAGGATAATATAATAAAACATGGATAGTGAATAATATTCATATGAAAAATGAATAATAATAGAACACTAGATGATTTTTCTACTATTTTATGAATTATGTAATGTGATCTTTAACTGCCTTTTAAGAAAACCAAATACTCTAAATCTAAAATTTACTTACTTTAGTGAAAGCAGTCTCTCCTGATTCCTAAATTTTAAGTAGTTTCCCTTGGTGATTGAACTCTTGACTATTCACCTTGGTCAGTTCTATCAGTTCCCTTTATAGTTTTAAACCTTCCATATGAGCATACTTAACAGGAGCAGAAATACACATTCAGCCCTTGACCTTGCTCCACAATTCAATAATATCACAGCTGATCTGATTGTGTTTTAGATTCCACATTCCCATCTATCCCTGATAACCTTTTGATTCCTTGCCTAATGATAATCTATCCACCTCTGGCTAAATATTCAATGACCCGTTTCTACCACCTCCTGAAGTAGAGTTTCAAAGTTGCACTACCCTTTCAGACAAAATTCTTATCTCTTTTTCAAAAGGGGTCTCTTAATGTTTACACATTGTCCCCTACTTCTGGACTGACCACAAAAAGAAACACCTTTTTGATGTCCACCCTGTCAAGTCTGTTCAGGATCTTTTAAACTTCAATCAAGTAATGCCTTGCTCTTCTAAACTCCAGTGGAAACAGGCCCAGCCTGTTCAACCTGTCCTCATAAAATACCCTGCTCATTCCAGATGTCAATCTGGTAAGCTGCCCCTTAGTGAAACTTGTTGTTACCCATTAGAAAGTAAGGTTTAACCTTTTGATAATTGTGATATGTAACCTTTCAGGAATACTGAATGATAACTCTCAGAAAACGTAAGTACCCTATACTGGATAGGTATGGGGAAAAATTCTTTGCCCTTCAAATGGACTCCCCAGCTTATAGCTATGTGATATTCCACAATTTAGTACATAGGATAAGCAGCAGGCCTTGTATGTCCAGCTGTAAAACTAATCAACTGATTACAGTATTGCATGATTCTTCATTGTTCATTTTTCAAAATGTAATGTGTACCAGTATGCACCAGTATAACATTTGTACCCAGTCAAAGCTACACATGTTTATACAAGTAATATAATCTAATTCATGTAAGAATGCAGATTGTTAGGGCAGCTATTGAGTAGAAAAAATGTCTATCTTAATGAACGGAAGAAAATTTGACATTTCATTGAAGGATTCATCTTATGACTGAAAATTTATATTTTTAGTTTGCTTAAACATCAAACTGTTCATTTGTGAATAGGAACTGTTTTAATTGCAGTGGCTGTTCTGGAAATTATATCTGCCTGGCTTTGGTCTCTGCAAGGGATGACTGAGACAACAGGATATGTTTGAAGCTTGTCAGTACAGCAGCATTCCTGTGGTGGCTCTTTTAATTTGTTACAGCTTCATCATTGTTGTATCAACCCCCGTGGTAATAGTATGTTCCTGACAGCCTTTGATTAGCCACCTATTATTCTCATTCTCTGCTACTGAACATGATGATCTTCAACTGAAGTTTGTATCAACAAGAACAGTGTATTGCCCAGTCCCTGGGTGAGGTTACGCAATTTGTAATGATTCCAGATGGGATACTTGGGTGAGGAGGGATGTACTAACTCCCTTTGTTTTTTAGTCACTGACCACCTTCACTGATTGCAACCAGCGCCATTTTAAAAATTTGATTCAAAGGAGATATCTTTCTCCAGATCCACAAAGACCCATACAGCACAGAAACAGACCCTTCAGTCCAACTTGTCCATGCTGACCAAGCTTCCCAAACTAACCTAGTCCCACTTGCCTGCGTTTCACCCATATCCGTGTAAACCTTTCCTATTCATGTACTATCCAAATTTCTTTTAAGTGTTGAACTTGTATTTTGATCTATCGCTTCCTCTGGCCGTTCATTCCACATACAAACCACCCTCTGTGTGAAAATGTTGCCCCTCAGGTCCTTTTTAAATCTTTCTACTCTCACCTTAAAATTTGCCCCCTAGTTTTGAACTCCCTCATCCGAGGGAAAAGGCCTTAACTATTCACCTTATCTGTACCCGTCATGATTTTATAAACCTCTGTAAGGTCATGCCTCAACCTCCTACATTACAATGAAAAATGTCCCAGCCTATCTAGCCTCTCCCTGTAACTCAAGCCCTCCAGTCTCAGCAGCATCCTGGTAAATCTTTTCTGAAACCTCGGCAATTTAATAATATCCTTCCTGTAGCAGGGCGACCAGAACTGTATACTCTTGTTTAAAAGGAACTAATTTAACCAGGCTTTCTTGAGTTAACAAAGAGTGAGATTATTAATGATTAAATTTGAGAAGAATTCATAATGGAACAAACATCGATTTAAAAGAAGTGAGTCCAAGAAGATCAAAGTCTTTATAAAAAAAAAAGCAGATATATAGACCAGTCTCTGGATTCATCATAAAGAGCTAACAGTTGAACATTGCAGCCATTGCAAAAGAGGTTACTGGTCGTGTGATGTTGGTAGCTCAGCAATCAATTTCAAGATTCTTAGTTTCACAAGTTGGTTGAGATTCTGTTGTTCTGATTCCTTATGACTGTGACTGAATTCCAGTAGACCGTGTGTGAGAGAGAGCCTTTTTATTGTCAATTTTGTCTGGCTTGCTAGTTGGCTGGCTCAGAGTAAGAGGTAAAAACAGGTAAAAACAATGATTGCAGATGCTGGAAACCAGATTTTGGATTAGTGGTGCTGGAAGAGCATAGCAGTTCAGGCAGCAATCGACGTCCTGATGAAGGGCTTTTGCCCGAAACGTCGATTTTGCTGCTCCTTGGATGCTGCCTGAACTGCTGGCTCAGAGTAAGAGTCCCTTTACTTGCAACTGATGGGTGACTATAGGATAGTTCTTCAAGTATGGACTTCACAGTACGCTAATCCAGGCTAATACACACCTGAGAACTTTCGTCCCTGTAGCCCATCCAGTACAGTTGAAACTGTCTTTTTAGCACCTGTCCTTGTGCATTCTACAAAATGGATCTACAGTTTAGGGCATAATTCACACTGGGTGGCTTTCTGTTTAGTAGGAGGGCATTCGTTCCTAATTATCTTTGTAGCCACAAGATCACAGTCCAGTCTTTTTTGACTTACCTCTTTCCTCCTTTTGAAAGATTGTTTGGAATTTCTTTTATACCTTTCGAGTGACATTTCAGGGGTCTCTCCTTCTCCAGACATCATTTAATTTACATCTGCAGCTATCTTTTGCTGCATCAGCACTCTTATAATTCCAAAATGTGTTTTACAGTCAGAACTGTCCATAGCACTTCTGACCAGTGGTCATGATAACAGCAACACAATTTACTGTAATGTCCTCTTCATTTTCTCTTTGTTTTCCCTATCCCCAGGAACATGACATGGTAGTCAGCTATTATCTGGGCTGACACTGACAAGAGTACTGCTTGGTTAAGTGCCAGGCAGTCAAAATGGAAAAGAAACTCAGCATAGGTCATTTCCTTTGAGAAAATTGATGCTGTTTAACATTCAGAGCTTGCATTTATACATTGTCTTTGAGAGAATTGATCAGAAGTTTCATAGGAATATAATTGGACAAACATTACTAACGGAAATGCCCGGTCTTGGTCAAAGTAGCTTTTAAGGAGAATCGGTTATTATTGAGAAGTTTAAGGTGGAAATTCCACAGTGTATGGCCTTGATAGTTCAAGGCACCACCAACTGTGAAATGGAAATATATAAAGCAGATCTGTTACTATAGTATTACTGTAGTGATAACACCATATTCAATGTGTTCTACTTAAATTTAATGGTAAATATTTGACTGAGGATTTTGCCTGAAACCACTCTCTTTAATAGTGGACAAAAGCAATGTCTGAATATTTCAGAAAAATTAGAAACCATTTGGAAAGTCAGGACTATTTAGCATGTGAGTCTAATGATTCCAAGGAATCCATGTGCCTGTGATTCCCTGAATTGGGCCGATATCATTCTAACATTAGAAAGCAATGATTGGAGGTTCGGTTGGTATGAAAAATAATGGAATGACTCTCCTCACCTTACCAACCAGTTTATAACTTTAATAGTGGAGGCCTGGGAACAGGTTGAAGTGAGCTTTCAGAAGGGCTATGTAGTGATTGGAACGAGATCAGCCAGGTAGACCTCATCAAACTTGAGTTCACTGATTTGGATCAGGTTAACAGCCCCAATCAGGGAGTCCTGACTGACTGATATAAATAGAGTATCAGGGGTTCTGTTCACAGTAGGTGCCAACTCTGAGCTAGTTGGGTCAGTGTCACATACTATGCATGTGTAAATGAAGGGTGACTTAGTGACCAAGTACTAGCCTTCCTGGAGTTATTGCAGTGGGGACAAGAGAAAACCACATACCTAAAGAGATTCACTCATAACAGTTGCCTTTGAGTTGGGGGTAAGCATTTCTGGCATTATAATGCTATTTGGGAAGCTTGACTCAAAGATTGGGCCCTGTATGTGGAAAGAATGTGCTATTTCTTTCCAGCCAAATGGCATTGGGGCAGACGAAAAGCAACAAGTAATTCTCCTGACAGCTTATGGACCTGTAGCTTTTTCCGTTATTAGGAGCCTAATTTTCCTGAGGCACCACATACTAAAACCTTTCAAGAGTTGCCAGATTTAGCTAAGGAATATTATGACCACAAGCCGCCTCTAATTCTGAAATGCTATCAGTTTTATTTGGCAGTTCGCGAACCAGGGAAATTTGTATTGGGATTTTTGACGAGGTTAAGATGACTGGCAGAGGCATGTGACTTTGGTTTGACCCCAAGTGAGATGCTGAGAGACCATTTGATATGTGGGATTAATGATGTGACCATGCAAAAATGTCTATGAGCTGAAGTCCAACTGGACTTCAAACAGGTATCACACTGTCACTAGAAAATGCAGCAATTGGAACATATGAGTTACAGGGTATTCCAATGGAAGTGAACACGCTCACCAGTTCAACTGAATTTGGAGAACACCACTTGAGTGAATGCAATTGCAATACCATACTCAGGACGTATCCTGAATAGAGGCACTCTTGGTCAGCTCACAGCAAAACCCTAAAACAAAGCCAAACTTCGACAAAATGGTTTAAAATTTTCTCAAGGGTCTGGGCAAGCAGACCATTGTACTTGCAGCTGATATGTGAATGCATACCAACCAGCAAAAGTGTGCCACTAGGCTTGAATTGAGTAAGAGAACTCATAGGCAGGTATCCAGGAGAGTGCACACCCTGGAAAGTCCACCTACAGGTAACTTGAACAGTTAAATTGCTTAGCAATATCCAAATCAGAACTATTTAAAGTAAGTGTCTGGTTAAATGTTAACTCAGTTATAATGGAGGTTGAGACTGGCGCGGATGTATCAGTGATTGTGAAACCAATCTTTACCAAAATTTGCTCTGGACTCCATAAGTTTGCAGAAGACCTTTGGCCTGGTTGGAAACCTACACCAGGGAACCCCAACAAATTAATGGTACTACTTCGGTTCTGGTCTCTTATGAGAAGCAGCTGGTTCAGTTACCACTGATTGTAGTAAAAGGCTCGGACCCAAGCTTGATAGGGTGAAATTGGTTGAAAAAGACTCAACTTGATTAGCTTAACATTTTTCGATTCAAAATGCCTCCCTGAGTGAAATCCTAATTAAATACCTGGATATTTTTCAGGAACGTCTAGGATCTATCAAAGGGGCCAAGGCCACCTTACATGTTGACCGAAAAGCAATTCCATGACCCTGCAAGACCCACCCAGAGTTATTTGCTTTATGTGCAAAATTAGAGGCAGAAATCAGGAGGCTAGAAAGCACAGAAATGATCAAACCGGTAGAGTTTACAGAATGGGCAGCCTGACTGACTATGCAGCTTGAAGGGTTGGTTTGCCTTTTGTGGGAATTTCAAAGAGATGGTAAACTGCTTTTCAGAGCTTGATAAATACCCAATTCCTCGCTTAGAGGATTTGTACGCAATACCGATGGGATGGCTATCCTTCACAAAGCTGGACATGAGCCTTGCATACCAGCAGTTGTGATTTAGATGAGGATTCCCAGAAGTATGCTACAATTAAAACCCATAACGGTTTGTACCAATACATGAGACTGCCTTTTGGGGTATCATCAGCCTGTGCCATTTTCCAAGGCCTACCCCAGGTCGCCATGTGCTAATAACCTGGAAGACGAATAAAGAGAACTTGGACATTGTGCTTAAACATTTCTCAAAGGCAACTGCATGCCTTAGGAGGGACAAATGTGTGTTCCTGGCACCCAAATGGCCTACTTGCGCTGCAGAGTTGACAAGACCAGTTACACCCATTAGAAGGTAAAGCGAGGGTGATCAAAGGTACCCACGGAAAATTCTTACGTAACCTGGCCTCCACCTAGGCACCCTTAAATCTGCTACTGAAAAAGGATAAGTCTTGAAAATAGTCTTGTAGCCAAAACGTGTCCTTCATTGAACTGAAGAAGCAGCTATTGTTATCTCAGGTGTTGGCACACTACAATCCCAAGTGATATGTGATCCTGGTGTGCAGTGCCTCACCATACAGTATCAAGGTAATGGTGGCACACTGGTGATTTAGTGGAAAGGAACACCCGATTGGGTATTCTTCACAGATTTTGGCTAGTGCAGAACAAAATGCACCCCGGATAGAGAAGGAAGGTTTGGCTATCATCTTTGGTGTGAGAAAGTTCCACCAATACCTTTATGGCTGTAATTTTATAATAGGAATAGACCACAAACCACTGCTAGGTCTACTTTGAGGAGAGAGCCGCTCATAGCCTCTAGTCGAATTCAGCGATGGGCTCTTATTCTGAGTGCATACAGTTAAATGTTGGAATGCCGTCTGGGTGGACAGTTGGCAAATGCAGATGCCTTGAGCTGCCTTCTACTGGCAGATACAGCATTGGTGGTGCTGCCACGAGAAGAATCCATTCTGATTTTAAGCTTTTAAGGGGATACCTATCCGGTCATTGCTGACAATATCAGACTGGCACAACTAGAACAGTTGGTGGTGATAAGGAAAAGAAAAGGACCGTCACAACTAGAATTGAAATCTTTTTGGACCCGGCGAGACCAGATCACCATAGAGGATGTCATATTAGTATGGGAAGCAGGAGTGATTGTCTCGAGCAAAGGTCACCACTGGATACTGACTGACCTCCACTAGGGTCATCTTGAGGTTTCCAAAAGGAAGATATTAGCGAGAAGTTATGTCTGGTGGCCTGGACTGGATGCTGACTTATCCACATTGGTGGGGCAGTGCTGAGTGTCAACAAGGACAAAAATCACCACTACCAGCTCCCCTACATTCATGCGAATGGCTGGGTAAGCCCTGGTTTCAGTCACATATTGAGTATGCTGATCCTTTTATGGACTCCAGATTCTTAGTCATTATGGATGCCCATTAAAAGTGGAAGGACATGCAGAGAATTAATTTATCAAACACAAAAACGATGATAGAAAAGCTGTGAGCATATTTCGCAATATGCAGACTCACAGGCCACAGCCCATCATTTGTCAGCAGAGAATTCAAGTGTTTCCTCAAGCCAAATGGTATTTGGCATGTAATGACAGATCCATACTGTCCATTGTCTGGTAGAAAGAGCAGTCCAAACTTTGAAGGCAGGCTTAAAGAAACAGCTTCCAGCTTCATTTGATACCAAACCTGATACCAGTTCCTGTTTGATTGTAGGGCCACCTCTGACTCAACTTGAGGGCAGCTCCAAAATAGTTGTTAATGGGGAGAAGACTCCACCCAGGTTAAACCTGATATTCCCAGGCCTAGAGGAGAGAGTGAAATGGCATCAAGGGCATCACTGGACACAAGACTCCTAAGCGAGAGAAGCCGTTTACTTCAGTGGTTGAAGTTTGGTGTTGAAACCATGGAAATGGCCCTGCATGGGTAAGAGGCATGATTAACATGAGGTCAGGTCCTGTGATGTACTAAGTTCGGGTAGGAAAGGTGAATCCAAAGAAGCACGTGGACCACATGAATGCTGCAACTTTGCAAACTGAGGAGGAGTAAAATGTACCTGGCCCGCAGGCAAGGCTGTCAGAACCCATGGGTTCTCCCCATCTGCCTAGTGTAGAAGAAACCTCCTGAGGACAAGGTGGACACAGCAGATCTTGTAACCTTGACGCCATTGCCGCAGGAGGAAGAAGATAAATTTCTTCTGAGATTCTCTAAGCACAAAAGCCGGGCCATGGTCTGGTACACGCCGCCAATATGCGAGGCAGAGTCGGACAAACTGGATCTAGTGGACAGACACCACAGGAGAAGCTGCAGGACTTCATAAAATAAGAGTTCCCTGATTGGACCAGGTTAACAGCCTCAGAGAGTTCTGGCAGATATATCTAGGAGACGTCTCTGAGCTAGCTGGGTCAGTATCATGTACTACGCACGCTTATATAAAGGGGGGACTTGGTGACAGGTTATTAGTCTTTGTGGAGTTATTTCAGACTGTTTTACAAAAAAATACACACCTCCAAAGATCAGATCATGATCTTGACAAATGTATTGTGTATTATTGTGGATTCAGCATAAATATAGCAATGCATCTAGGTCATTCACAGTAAAGGTAACCCATTTTTATATAAAGCAAGGTAAAGATAAAATGGGTCTATGTTTACATAACACCTTATCAGTTCTTTCCACGATTACATAAATCATTGTACTCAAAAGTAAGTAATGTTTTATGGGCAAACACACCAGCAATAATGCATGCAGCACTGTCCCAAAAACAATGATTTTGAAGAAGCAGTTAATCTGTTTGCTTCTTGTGTTGATTTGAGGCAAAACGTTGGCCAGAAAATGTGATCTATGTTTACATTTTTCAGTTATGGAGTGGGATCTTTAGCATCTATCTGAATCCGTAGCAATTTCACAATTTTGCTTGTATTACGTTTGAATGTCTGTAAAGGTTGCATGCTTAAACCCTTGAGTGTGTCTTGACATACAACTTAAGGAAGAATGCTACCATTTTAAGCTAAACCAAATGGACACTAATGGTTTATTTATTGGAATGAGGTTTCTGGCTAACTTGGTTGATCCATAAATATCAACATCTCCTTCAGATTTTTTACTTCTCTTCCTGTAAGTATGTACTTGATCCTCACAGTATACTTTTAATGAAGACATGGTTAAGATTGATAACTCACTACAGTTGAGCAGCCTGGTTGTACATTACTCTGCATTGCAGTGCACTGCCACTGGACATGTGTTATATCACTGTGTTGTCATCCTTTTCCATTATAAAACCTGAGGGTGGGAAATCTGATAACTGCAAAACTTGCTACTTGATTCAATTTTGGAATGTCAAACTCTCCTTCAGCAATCCTTGGGCTGTGTTTTCTAGACCCAAGACAACAAAAAAGAATAGGAATGATTGAAAGTTAGTTCAGTATGTATTATTCCATAAGGCCTTGGATTATCTAAAGTAACCCTGCTACTGCCTCTCTCAAGTAAACCCTAAAAAGGTGATTGAGAACTGAAGGTATTTATCATGGTAATGATAATCGTGTATTGATCAAATTATTTGTCAGTGATTGACCAACTCCGTGGGTTAGTTTACTTGAAATAATAAAACACTTTATAATTAATGAAGCAGATAGTACAGTAAATAAACTTGTGTCTGCGCTGCCTACAGACTAACTACTGGGAATGTCACATACACACAGTACGAGCATTCTTAAAGGCATACAACAACATTTGTCAGACCATTTTGTTCTCCTTTTTAGCCATTGTTCCAATTAATGCCTAATGTTGCAACTTGGGTTGCTTGCCTTCTCCAGTTTTTCATATTTTCCTGCATGCTAAACATTGGCCAATTATGGGATTTATTAATTTAAGTTTTAATATCTGCACCATTGAAAATAATGCTGTTAGTGACCTATTCCAGGATCAGAACGTTTTTGTCTCTAATCATGCACCTGTTTGCTGAATCTTTTTGCTTCTGAACAAAATTCAAGGCATTTCATCAGGTAAAAGTCTCTAATTGCCTTGGACCCAAACCAACAAAACAGCAGATTTTTTTTAGGAAATAGATTATGAGATTGCTAAAATGAAGATTTGTTTCATGCACAGATTGCAATTAATCAGTAGATAATAAGAACTCAGCTGCAATTTAATTTCTTAGTGATCCCCTGACTACGATCATCCATTTTGTCCAATCTCTACTCATATACTAGATTCAGAATAAATGAAGCCTGGAGGCAACATCTTTTTTTTTAAGATGTGAGAGGAATCCACATCATTGTCAACTCGACTGATGTGAAAATGATAGGATTCTAAATTTTGTGAAGCAATACTATAATGAGAAGGAACAGAAAAAAATAATAAATGGAAGATGGCTATGAAATAGAGCAAACACTCCTGTAGTGAAATTTCTATGAATTTTGGTCTGGGATCAGTTGTGAACTTGTTGCAATTCACTAAGCTTCCTTTTGCCAACACCTTCAAAACCTGCAGCTCCTGCTACCTAGAAGGACAAACAAGCAGCAGGTGCATGGGAATACCACCACCTCCAAGGTCTCCAAGTCACATACTATCCTGTCTTGAGAACTATATTGCTGTTCTTTTACTGTTACTGGATCAAAATCCTGGATATTCCTGGTAGCATTGTGGATGTACCTATGCCACATGCAGTGGTTCAAGAAAGGTGGTCCACCACCACCTTTTAAACAGTAGTTAATGGTGAACAATAAAATGTTCATTTTTGCCACTTATTCCCTTATCTGATGAAAGAATTCAAATAAAGAAAACAATGTCTGTTATTCTTCATGTGTTATGAATGTTCTTTTTGTTTTGCTTTTGAGAAAAGCATTAACATAAAAGAGATACTGCCAGACCTCTAATTGACTTGAGGACCTGAATACCAACCAAGCTATTGGTCATCTAGGAGAGCAGAGTAATTACACCTTCCTTAAAGGAACATATCATCAAGTTTTACACACCTGCTCTTCAGAAATTATTATTCTTTGGCTTCATATTTTCTCATTCTATAATGTTGCTGGAAGTGTAGCAAAAAACATTAGGGCATACCTCACAACAATAATTGTGGAATGAGAGCAATTCCAAGCAAATGTATCAAATATCCTTGCTAGCCCATTTGTGTAGTATAACATTCGTGTCTTTATTGCCTGAGGTATACTTTAAGTGGTATTGTGAGGAGTTTTAAAAAAAAGTTACCCTTCATATTGGCATGATTATGAGAAACGCAAAAAAATATTTCATTCAGTTCACTGTTTTTTAACCATAGGTGGAACTTCACAAGCACCTCTCATTGCAAATTTCTTTAGAGTGGGTAAATACAAAATGTTAACAGCATTAGTGACTTAAGTACCCAATCTGTCAAGCGAAGCCTGCAACTGCACATTTTGAGGGACCGTTTCTCTGACAACAGTTCTGGATCTCTGTGTTCAACTCTTACCAACTAAAACATTGTGGAAGACTTGAGTTATATCATTCAGAAAAAGTTAATGTGCAGATTTTTCAGATAGGTTTCGAGATGTGTTGCTGGTTTCTTGAGTGTTATGAAGTGGTTGATATCAATCCATGAAGCTAACATCCAGTTACTTGAACCTTCACCCTGTAATTAGCTAAATGCAAACAATGCCTAAGTGGATGCCTAAGATAGAAATCTTCTCATGCAACACGCTGATTCAGTCATTTCTTGCCTAGCACCAATCAATGAGCAGTAAAAGTCCGCAGCAGAGTGCGTTCATCAGTAAGTGATGCTTCCAGTGCATTATATTAAAGTAAAAGCAGGTCATTGAGAGCTACGATCACCAAGATACAGACACTATATCTGCGGTGCTTGACTTAGGCAAGTCAGGTCCAGCTGGGGACTCTTCAAATTGCAAGATCTGATCTTGCTGCAACGTGATTTCAAGCATCGTTAAAATGAACAGCCACAAAAGTAGATGTGTAAATTATTTTTGTGTCTGGAGTCTCCACACTTTGATTCTTAACAATTTTTACTGTATTTCCTTTGATTGGCAAAGTTTTGGGGCTTCCTTGATAGTGAATAAATGCCATCCAACCAGCTCTGTGACTTGCTGTCCCAAAAAGAACAGGAAATCCCCTGCTTTGAAGTATGAATATGATGCTTTAACAGGTTAAGGCAATAGACAGCTGAATGAAATAGCCAAACGAAGTCTCTGCCTGAGTTGCCATCTGTATTTAGGCTATTACACATTGGTTTGTATTTAAAAGCCAGCAGTTCTACAGGGAGTAACTTCCCAAATCCCGTCAACCATTTACAAGGAAAAGTCGTGCATGTGATGGAATACTTAACACTTGCCAGGTTGCAGTTCCAATAATTCCCTAGCTCAACATCGTCCAGGCCACAACAGCCTGCTTGATTAGTATCCTGTGTAACGCCTTCAACATTCAATTCCTTCACCACCATCACAGTGGCAGCAGTTGAATATCACATAAATGATACATTGTAGCAACTCATCCAGGCTCTTTAGACAGCACCTTCCAAACCAGTGGCCTTTACTGCCGAACGATGCTTGCTGTACTACACTCAAGGACTGTAACGTTTCAAGAAGACAATTTATCATCATCTTTGCCAATATAATTAGGGATGGGCAATAAATGCTTGTCTTGCTAGGGATGCCCACATACTATGAACGTTCCTACTTAAGGAGTGGAAAATTCAGAATATATTCCTGTACCTAATCACTAGTCAGTGATTTTTGCTACAAAGTCTGGTTTACCCAAATCACTGTTAAATGTACTTTGCCTTTTGATGTTAATACCAAACTCTCATTTGGGTAGGCTCACCCATAAATAATTGCCACATGAAGTACTCAAACCAAGCTTAAATGCATTATGGATGAGGTTAACTTCCCAGCATAAACTAGGAATCAAACTTGAGATTTGTCTGATCAGTGTGGCATTATCCTAAATAAAAATTAAAAATAGGTGAAATCAGATGGACTACCAAGTAACAACATTGGCACAGGAAACAGCAACAACTTGATGAAATGCCTTGATAAAGCAGCAGATGTTTGGGATTTGGAAACTAACCTGAGGAATTTGGTTGCGATGTCAATTAAAGTGATTGGCCTCCACCAACTACAGCTAATATTTTATGCCAGCCAAGACTCCAGCCAAAGGAGACTTTTCCCCACTAATTCACAGTGCCATTAATTTGAAAGGGCTACTTGAAGCAGATTTTTGCCACCGGTAGTAGGTAGCTCCAGCAAGGACATTTCTAGGCTTGTCACACCAGCCTCAATAGAAAGGCTTCCAAATGGCTGTTTTTTTCCTTCTGGGGTAGGGGAAGCAGATTATAGAGTAAGGTCCATGTTAATCTCAGAAATAGTTTGATAGTGGTCACAGAGTCGCTGAGGGCTGAAGTGGACTGGTTTTTAGTGTGTCTCAGTTCTGTGATTTAATTCAAGTTTTTTGGTTATGTTTTAGATTTCTCAGCCCTCACCTCTCACACTTCATTATCCCCCCACTCCTCATGCCAACTCACACCCTTCCCACAAATCCCTGTGGAATCTTGCAGCTCTCATTCTAACTCAGTGCCAACCTATTGGCTGAGTGCCAGGGCTTGTAAAAGGATTATGTGAGTAAGAGACTATTTGGATAGCTTGAAAGAACTGTTGACTTTGCTTGACTGAAATCTTTATGAAGTTATGTTTTCTTTGGTGACCTATCTTAATATTCCAATGTTTATTTGTGCACATTTAAGTGGTGGGAAATGCTTAAACTGCTATTACTGATACTTTAATGGTATGTTTCATTGACACTTTTATAAAGTTGTAGGGAGACTTGTATTTGTTTCCAAAGAATAATGAATGGGCATTTTTTTTTTGTTGAAGCAGTTTCAAATATACCATTGTTACTATAGGGTTAATTGGTTCCATGTATAGTGTCTACTGATTAAATAGGCATGAAAGGACCATGAGCTAGCATGGGAGGGCATGTGAGGATTGGAGCTGGAAGGGATTACGAATGCTATTGGGAACCATGGTGAGTTGGAGCCATTCATGGGGCTATAAGAGGCTATTAAAATGGGTGGGAGAGGCGACTAAATTGGTTGGGAGTCAAGAGTGTGGTGCTGGAAAAGCACAGCAGGTCATGCAGCATCCGAAGAGCAGGATAATCAATGTTTCAGGCATAGGCCCTTCATCAGGCATCTCTTGCTCCTCAGATGCTGCCTGACCTGCTGTGCTTTTCCAGCACCATACTCTCGACTCTGATCTCCAGCATCTGCAGTCCTCACATTCTCCTATTAAAATGGTTGGGAGAATGAATTGGTATTCAGTTGGCATGGAAGTGGCTAAGAACATTTGAGTTTACCTTTCAAATGTTTCCTGAATACAGATGATCATTCAAGACTCCCCTGACATCTGTGAAGCACGAGTCATGGAGAAGCTGGTCTGGCTTGATGATAATTATAGGAGAGGTGCAATACAGTTGGCCAGTGTGGAAGTGCAGAATGCAGGTTTACTATTTGCATCTGGGGGTGCCGGGAATGGGGACAGGGATCTCAGTTCTACTCACCATTTTCAAATTGGTCCAGAGTCCTTCCAACTCTATGAAATTCCAGGTTTTGATGTCACATTTGGTCAAATGCTGTTTTGATGTCAAGGTATTCATTACTTCACCATTCAGGTCTTTCTAAATGTTTAGAGCAAAGCTGGAATGAGGTCTGGATCTGAATTATCCTGGCAGATGCCAAACAACATCAGTAACATGTTATTTGGGAGTAGGCGCTTGTTGATACCACCTTTTATCACTTACTGACAATTGAGCATACATGATGGGACACTAATTGGGTGGATTGAATTTGTCCTACATTTTGCGGATAGGTCATACCTGGGCAATTTTCCATTCTGTTGGATAAATTCTTATAGTGAAAGGTTTTAAAAATTCATTCATCGGATATGAGTGTCATTTATACCCCTTGAAGAGATAGTGCTGAGTTTTCTTCTTGAACCTTTGCAGTTGATGTGGATTACGGTTTCTCTTGTGAAGAAAATGAATAGTTGGCTGGCTAGAGCAGTAGAGTCAACAAACTTTCTATGGGAATGGGTTTAAAGTCACACTTGGCTAAAGTGGATAAGGACACAGAACTCCTTCCCACTGGAATATTTTGTGAACAAGAGAGGTGTGTATGTCCATCCAACAGTTTCAGAACCATTGTAATTACTAGCTTTTTATTCTAAAATTATTTAATTAACTGAGCTGCAATTCTGAGATTTGAACTCATGTCTCAAGATCTACAGCCTCAACAGCTTGCCATTTGATTTGAACCTTAAGGTGTTAAAAGGTCCAATTCATAGGGCATTATCAAACAGAATTTATACCACAAAAAGAAATTAGGTAATTTGAACAAGTGAGTAAAGACTTGGTAGTGAGATAGCTTAACAGAGCATCTTAAAGGAGGAGAGAGAGGAAGAGTGACAGAAAGGTTTAGCCAGAGAAATAAGGGGTCAAGGATAGGTCCTTGTTAATCATTAGTGCAGGCATCTAGATTGGTACTCCAGTGACAATGCCGATGCAACTGTCCTGTTATTCAGCCTTCTGCCGCAGGGCCACTCACTTGGTGGTCTTATTTTTCCAGTGTCTATTATCAGGCTTCTGCTAGTTTATTACAGGAGCTACCATTCAGGTTTTCTTGACTTTAGGCAAATTACAGTATAAGGCAGGCCATCAATAGCCAGGGCTAACTAGTGTATCATGTCACAGACAAGATCAATGTCACGGAGGCAAATTTAAATTCTTTTCCTTTTCACCATGACAGATATAGTTTTAAATTATTTTATTTTGTTTCCCTTTTAGTAGAGACATGGTGCATTTGCCTCAAACGTTCTGTGAAATCTAATTTTTTTTAAATACTCACAATAAGCCATGCTTAGAGTTCACAAAAAAAAGAATGGTTTAATCAAGCATTCATTCAGGGGATACATTTCCATAAGATCATCATCATTGGCGGTCCCCCGCAGATAAGGATGACACTCTTCCACTCTCAGTGTGAGACTGTAGGTGGCTGTACAAACTGATGCAGGTTTTGCAGGCTCTGAGACACTTCGAGCAGAGGGTTTTTGTGGGAAGGGGTGGATGGGGTATTGGTGTGGCCACATGCTCCTTACCTTTTCACCTGGCTTCCACTTCCATCAATCAGACAGACAGACGCGCGTGCACACACACTCATGGAAGAAGAAAGAAAAGAAGTTTGAATTCAAATAGCTTAAAACAAAACACACCGGTATTAATGCATTCGAATCAGAGTTCCGTAATTCAATGTCCAGTGAAGGCTCTTGCAGAATTCCATTTTGTAGGAGCTCAGATGCAGTTGAAGATATACTGTTTTGATTCTTATAAACTGGAGATTAATTCACTTTCTAAGCAAACGGGAAATAAATAGCATTCTGCCAACATAGTTCAGAGCTGTGCTCTTGAAGTTTATTCAAAAACCTGAAGATTCAGTCACCTGGCAAGGTTCTTGGATGGGTCAATTCAACTTATTGAGGTGATTTTTATGTTTTTTGTCAAAACCAGTGTGTCATATGAGACAACTGTGAGACCTTCAGCTAAAATGAGTTTCAGTGATTTCCTTCTTTCAGAATTGGCTGGCATAGACACATTGTATGGACTTTACTGCAAATGAGAAGTGTAGACAATGTTCAGACAAATGGGAGACTGGAAATTCCTGACCGACTATGAGTCAGCTTTTGTTTAGGTGACTACTGGATGTTTCTAGAAGCACCCAACTAGCCCATGCTACATTCAATATCAACCATTAAATTCAGCAAGAGTCAATTTTAAAAATTAAACAAGGGAATACAGATTAAGAAATAAATATGATCTCTCTTCATGCCTTGTAGATAGGACAGTTGTCTTTCCCATAGTCACCAGCATTTGAAGTGAGTGCTCTGTGGAAGTTTCTACAATTGCTGACTTTTCCAACATTCAGGACATAATAGACTGCATATAGTCATCAAGACTCCAGAAGGTTTCTCTAACAGAAAGAGCTGAGCACTTAATTCATTTCAAGTTGGAGTGTGATTAATGAAGGGGGATGGTATGTCTGTGCCACTTTAGATGGATAGAATTTTGAATTTGTTGCCGCATTAAGAAAAGAGTATAGCAGTGCTACAGAGGGTGCAGAAAAGGATTTATAAAGACAGTATTAGAAATGCATTTGTATGTATATTAAGAAAGTGTGAACAGATTAAATTTTTTGTTGAATAAGAAGGCTGAGGGATGACCTAATAGAAATTAAAAAATACCAAATGTTTTGATGGAGTGGCTTTCCAGCGAATGTTTCCACTTGTGAGGAGGAACATGTCTATCTTGTATTGATGGCATTTTGTTACCATTAAATCCAAAGGAAATTCAGTGGTGCTTTTAACTAAAGAGTGATGAGAATGTAGCACTCTGTTATTACAGAATGGCTAAACAAATCGCATAGCTGAATTTAAAGGGAAACTAAATGAGGTACAAATAACAAAAGGTTATGCTGATGGGTTGAGCTGAGGAAAGGCATGAGGAAGCTCAGATAGATTATGAATGCCAGCATGGACTGTTTGTGACAAATATCACATTTATGGATCATAAATTCTATTTAAGACCTTTAGCATGTGTCACACCTGCACTGTAGACTTTAGAAACTTTAATTTTTTAAATTGCAAATATATATTTTATTATAGAAAGAATCATTATCTACATTCGCAGGTACTAAAGCAGTTCTGTACAATCTTTGCTTATCAAGAAAAACATTGGAATTTTACGTTCCCTGCAGTTGCAAAAACCAAAGGCATTTCTTATTCATACTGAACAGAATTTATGTACATTGAGGCAATGAGAGGGTCTTATAATGGAACAAAGTCTCATTATGCTTTGGTAGAAAGACCTTACATGGTAGTCTTTCTCCACTGTGCCTGCCCCAGGCTTCATTACATACCTTAGCATATTGTCCTGGACTTTGGAATGTACCAGTCCGTAAAACTCGGTCGATGTCAGCTGTTGACACTGGAAGATCAACAAGTTTCGGGCAGACCAAAAAGTATCTTTCACTGAGTTGATGGTCCTCCAAGCACAGTCGATCTTTATCTCGCCGTGTGACCCGGGGTCCAGCTCATAGAGCGCAGAGTCCTGGTCACAGAGCTGCTTGGGATGAATCTCAACAAAAACCACTGCAACTCTTTCTAGACCTCCTTTGCACAGACATTGACTCAGCATTATAGTCAGTAAAAATCAATCAGCAACTCACCTTACATTAGTTGATTATCCCTTTAATTAATGCTGGTGATTCGTACTGCTGATAGCTGTAATTGGTGAGGAGAAGGCATTAGCTGTAGCATTATGTTCCCAAATTGCCAACCTGCCATCAAATCAACATTACATGTTGATTAACATCATGATCTGCCTACTGTTCAGACTTATTTTAAAAGCTCCTTGTACCTCCAGTAATACCATCCCCAAGATTGTGTCCAACACTGCCTGTACAGAAGTGTATATGCATGGCCTGGACTAAAGCTAAACTCAACACAGCACCTGTAGCACTGAAAAACACTGGCACTATGCAGTTGAATTTTGTGTCTATAGAATGTTAAAGCTCAAGAAACCAGTCAGTCATTGTGCCTGTGCTGGCTCCTGAAAAGGACTGTTGGTCCCATTTCTATCCCGATATCTCTGAACATGTTGCCTTTCCAATTGTATATGTACAATTTCCTTTTGTATTTTAAGTCATCCTGCACCACCACCTCTGTAATATTGACATTTTTCAAGATGTCACCATATATTTCCCCACATTCTATATCTTCCATGTCCTTCTCCACAGTAAACGCTGAAGCAAGATACTCGTTTAGTATCTCCCTCATCTCCTGCGGTTCCACACATCGGCTGCCTTGCCAACCTTTTGAGTTTTAATAGTTTTAATCTATTTTGTGTGTACTCCAGTTTTTATACTGATAAAGCAATTTATGTCCAGATATGCTCAACAGTGACTTTGGAGATAAGGGCAGTTTGCTATGTTGTTCTGAGCATGATCTAGAAGTTTGAAGTTTGATATTTGATCTGTTCTGTATTGGATAATCTCAATAGATTAAAAATGGAAAAGGTTAGTCAAACTCTGTGAGGAATTTCTGTTATTAACAATGAGAGTGATGAGGGCAGAACGGTGGACATGATCTATAAGGCATTCAACAAGATTCCTCATGATAAACTGGTTAGCAAGATTAGATCACATGGAATACAGGGAGAATTAGTTATTTGGATACAGAACTGATTCAAAGGCAGAAGACATGGTGGTGGTGGAGGGTTGCCTTTCAGACTGGAGGCCTGTGACCAGTGGTGTGTCATAAGGAATAGTACTGGATCCACTGTTCTTCATCATTTATATAAATGATTTGGATGTGAATATAGGAGATATAGTTAGTAAGTTTGCAGGTGACAGCAAAATTGGAGATGTAGTGGACAGTGAAGAAGGTTACCTTAGACTGCAACTTGATCAGATGGGCCAATGGGCTGAGGAGTGGTGGATGGAATTTAGTTTAGATAAATGTGAAGTGCTGCATTTTGGAAAGGCAAATCAAGGCAGACTTATACACTTAATGTTAAGGTCCTGGGGAGTGTTGCTGAACAGAGACCTTGGAGTGCAGGTTCATGGTTACTTAAAAGTGGAGTCACAGGTAGATAGGATAGTGAAGGTGTTTGGTATGCTTTGCTTTATTGGTCAGAGCAATGAGTATAAGAGCTGAGGGGTCATGTTGCAGCTGTACAGGACATTGGTTCAGCCACTTTTGGGAGTAGATTAACGAGTTTTGAGAAGATTTGTTGCTCAGGTTGAGGTTCTAGATGTAGGTTTGCTCGCTGAGCTGGAAGGTTCATTTTCAGATTTTTCGTCACCATGCTAGGTAACACCATCAGTGAGCCTCCAGATGAAGCACTGCTGATCTTTCCTGCTTTCTATTTATATGTTTGGGTTTCCTTGGGTTGGTGATGCCATTTCCTGTGTTGATGCCATTTCCTATTCTTTTTCTCAGGGGGTGGTACGTGGACTGTAAGAAGAACTGTAACAAACACTACATTGGACAAACAGGCAGAAAACTAGCCACCAGGATACATGAACATCAACTTGCCATAAAATGACATGACCCTCTCTCGCTTGTCTCCTTACATACAGATAAGGAAGGACACCACTTTGACTGGGACAACATATCCATCCGAGGACAAGCCAAACCAGACATACATGAGAATTCCTAGAAGCATGGCACTCCAACCGAAACTCGATCAACAAACACATTGACTTGGATTCCATTTACCATGTGTTTGATCGAGTTCATCCTCCAATTATCTGCCACTATTCCAGTGGACAGTGAGATCGCAAAGATCATCGCCAAAGGCGCAACAATGTCTTTGTTTGCTTCCTGTAGTAACATTGGGTATATCCCATCTGGCCCATGGGAATGATCAATCTTCATGTTTTTTCAAAATTTGCAGCACATCCTCCTTAACATTAACATGTTCAAACATATCAGCCTGTTTAATACTGTCCTCCTAAACGACAAGGTCCCTCTCACTAGTGAATACTGAAGCAAAGTATTCATCAAGGACCTCCTCTACCTCCTCCAACTCTAGGCACAAGTTCCCTCCACTATCACCGATTGGCCTTACCCTCACTCTAGCCATCCTCTTGTTCCTCACATAAGTGTAGAAAGCCTTGGGGTTTTCCTTATTCCTACCCACCAAGGTTTTTTCATGCTTCCTTCTCGCTCTCCTAAGTCCATTCTTCAGTTCCTTCCTGTTGTCATCCAAGGTTCCATCACCCTCCCAACCCATCTTTGTCTCAGTGGAACAAACCTATTCAGGAGTTGTAGCAAGTGCTCCCTAAACAACCTCCACATTTCTCTTGTGCATTTGCCTGAGAACATCTGTTCCCAATTTAGGTGCCCCAGTTCCTGCTTAACAGCACTGTAATTCCCCCTCTCGCAATTAAATACTTTCCCATACTGTCTGCTCCTATCCCTCTCCATGACTATATTAAAGGTTAGAGAGTTGTGATCACTATCACCGAAATGCTGTCCCACCAAGAAATCTGACACCTGACCTGGTTTGTTGCGAAGCACCAAATCCAATATGGCCACCTCCCCCAATCTGCCAATCTACATATTGAGTCAGGCATCCTTCCTGAACACATGACCAATTCTACTCCATCCAAACTATTTGCACTAAGGAGGTTCCAATAAATATTAGGGAAGTTGAAGTCACTCATGACAACAACCCTGTTACTTCTGCACCTTTCCAAAATCTGCCTCCCAAACTGCTCCTCTGTGTCTTTGATGCTATGGAAACTCTCAATGAAGTGACTGCTTCTTTTCCTGTTTACAAACTCCTTCTCCTCATACACTCACTCACCCTCGCACACATACACACCATCCAAGCTCACTCTTATTCTCACACTCATACAAAAAAAGTCTCATATCATGTGCACATTCTCCCTTTCCCTCACACTCTCTCTCACACACACACGCTGTCACTTATGTACCCAATTTTCCTCTCCCTTACACATACACATAGACTCCCTTACACACTTAAGCAGACGTACGCACACTTGTTTTCTCTCACACAATACAAGCATACTCATTTTTCTGACTTGTACCCCACACTCACGCACATACTTTCATCTCCCACATGCACATTATTTTATTTATTCATGGCATGGGAGTGTTGTTCACTGGGGCAGAGTTTATTATTGCTCATCTGTATTTGGCCTTCAGAGCAAGGTGGTGAACTCGAACTGTTGCAATCCACTTGGTGTGGTAAAACCCACAATGCTGTTAGTGAAGGAGTTTGAGGATTCTGACCCAATGACACTGAAGAATGTCAATATTCACCTAAGTCTGGATGGTTCCCATTTATTTACTATCCTTGTCCTAGTCATTGGTTTGGCTGGTGTTGTCTAAGGAGCCTTGGTGAATTTCTGCAGTGCATCTTACAGATAACGGTAATGTGTAGTAAGAGCATCGGTGGTAGAATGAGTAGATTTTTATGAATGTGGTGCCAATCAAATGGACTGCTCTGTCCTGTGTGGTGTTAAACTTCTTGAATATTGTTAGATCGACACTCATCAAGCTAAGTGGAAACATTTCATGACACTCCTGATTGTGGACAGGATTTGAGGAATTGGAAGGTGAGTTATGTGCTGCAAGATTCCTAGCCTTTGACTTGTTCTTGTATTGACAGTACCCATACAACTGGTCCAATTTAGTTTTGTTCAGTGGAAACCTGCTCTCTTTTGCTGCTGCGCATCACACACACGCACAGGCACACACACACACCCCAGCAGCTCATTCGTATCTCCTTGCACAGACTTTCTCACTGCCTAACAAGCTCTCTCACTCACTCACATGCTTCACAGGCTCAGCTCTGTCATCTTGATTACAGTCGTTCATGCGGGTAACACCTCAATTGAAGGAATGATTATCGTTCTCCCAAGTCTTGTTCACCTACATGAAGCCTTTTCCCTTGGCCTGCTTTCCTACCTGAAGTCCTGGCCCCTCACCCGCCTAGAAAACAACTTGCCCCTTGATATCTCCTACCTATCAGCATCAAAGGTGGGAGAGAAAAATCCGATGATTGCAAGAGTATCTCCTTGCAGAATCTTCCTTAAGCACTTATTTGTATTTGGAACAACAGTCATGGGTTCCTTAGGGGCCATATTCTGGACTAGGGGCTGCCTTTTGACAATGGTTTAGGGACATAGATTCAGATCCTACCATGGCAGTTGTAGGAAATTAAATTCATTTATTAAATTTAGAAATATTATAAAGCTAATCTAGTAAAGGTGACTATGAAACTATCATTAATAGTTTTAAAATCCATATGGTTCATTTAATATTCTTTAAGGAATGAAAACTGCTCATTCCCCAGTCTAAGTCTTCAAACCGAGAGCAATGTGGCCGATTCTTAACTGCCCTCTGAAAAGGCAAGCCATTCAGTTCAAGGGCAATTAAGAAGGTGCAACAAATGCAAACACTGCAAAACCCACATCATACGGAAGAATTGAAAAATCTCAGAATTTAGGTCAAGAGATTAAAGAAGTGAGGATGAAAAGTGCTTTTTGCGCCCCATTCTATTTAATGCCCCAGCATTCCTCACCATTGCTGTTTGCAGATTAATAATTTGTTGAGTGATCTATACAAGTACTGTAGTTTTTCACTAAAATAAATGTAATAAAAGCGAACTGTTAGTTGAGCAGCATTTTGATTGTGTTCCCAATTGGCATGGCATGTTTCTAATGCTGTGCACCATAACACGACAGTGCACACTTCTCACCCACGATCTCAGCTGGGCCATATGGGTGAGGTGGAGCATTCCCACGAGCTACGGATGAAAGTTTAAATGGATAATCATCACAGAGTAAAAAAAGTCCTTTTATATAATAAAAATGGATGATAAATGGTTAATCTGATAGTGTGGAGAAACACCACTATAACTGTGGTTTCTAAAAGGGTTGAAGCTACTTATAATATTGCACATCACAAACATTCATATGGATGGCACTGGGCCATCCATCAGCTCAATGACAATTGATTTTTGAAATGCCATCTTCGGAGTCTTTGACAATATTTTCTGCAGCAGTAAACTAGGTAACAGTCTAGCAAATATAAAAATGAATATTTGACTACCTTTGATTTAAAAAAAAGACTTGGCAATCTATCCTGATCAAAAAATAATATTAACGTGATACTAATTCTGCTACTCTTGCTGATTTGCCTTTTAAAAACCATTTGTGCTAATGTTGACCTGTTATTAACTTGATATGCCTTCTCCCTACAATGCTCTGTTTAAAAACCCTTTTTCAAAATTAAAGATAGAAGAGAAGAGTTCAGAGACAGATGGGATAGAAGTCACCTCCAAAGGCTGTCAAGGATCCTTTGTGAAATGAGAATGGGCAGCTTCAACCACGCTCTCAGTTGGAGTTCAGTTCAGAAAGCTGCCCCCACAATTCATAGCAATAAAAAGTGCACTGGCCTGAGAAGGGTGAGATTCTGTGATTTGCTTTAACCCTTTTGTTCATAATAAATCCCAAAGCAGTATCTTCATGTTCGCACTGAAAAAGTACAGCCTCTCAATCATGAAGTAACACTTAATTTGGCAAATGGGCAGAAAGCAGGGAGAGGGTTAAGGCATTTTTTTTCAGGTTGGTGACCTGTAACCAATGGGGTACCACAGTAATCAGTACTGAGATTGCAGCAGTTATAATATATTAAAGATTTGGAGGAAATAAGGGAATGTTCTCTCGCCAAATTTTCGGATGACACAAAAGTAGATGGAAAGGCAATTTGCAAAAGGGATACAAACAGCTTAAGAGAGATAAGTGGGCAAAAATTTGGCAAATAGAGTATAATATGGGGAAATGTGAAGTTATTCATTTTGGAAGTGAGAACAGAAGAAGTGTTATTTAAAAAGAGAAAAGCTGTAGAAAGCTGCAACACAAAGAGACTTTAAGGTACTTGTGCATGAAATACAGAAAGCTAGTACAATGATGCAGCAGGTAGTCCGGAAGGATAATGGAATGTTGGCCTTTTTTTAAAGTGGGTTGGATAATAAGAGTAGGTATATCGTACTGCAACTGTGACTGTGCTGGTGTCATAGAATAGAATCATAGGATCCCTACAGTATGGAAACAGGCCATTCAGCCCATGGAGTTCACACAACCCCTCCAAAGAGTATGCCACCCAGACATATTCCCCCTACCATATCCCTGCATTTCCCATGGCTAATCCATCTAACCTACACATCCCTGAACACAATGGGCAATTTAGCATGGCTAATCCACCAAACGTGAACATCTTTGGACTGTGCGAGGAAACTGGAGCACCTGGAGGAAATCCATGCAGACAATGGGAGAATGTGCAAACTCTGCACATTCCACACCTGAGGCTGGAATCGAACCCGGGTCTCTAGCGCTGCGAGGTAGCAGTGCTAACCATTGTACCATCCCAAAAACAATGTCACCATTACTAATACAAGCTTCATTTTTCCACATGTTTTTGCTGAATTTAATTTCCACCAACTGTTATGGTGGGATTTAAACTTATTTTGCCTGGCTGTTAAGCTAGCCCACTGGGTTACAAGCCGAGTGACTTTTACCATTATACCACCATCTTTTTTGCACATCTGAGTACTGTGAGCAGTTTTGGTCTCCTTATTTAAGGAAAGATATAATTTTATTGAAGGCAGTTTAGAGAGGGTTCACAAGGATAATCCCTGGTATGGAAGGATTGTCTTATGAACAAGTTGGGACTCTACTTGCTTGGAATTTAGAAGAATGAGAGGCGATCTCATTGAAACATATAGGATTCTTAAGGACCTTGACAGGGTAACTACCAGGAAGATGTTTCTTGCTACAGAGAGCTGTGGGAACAGAACCCTTGTGTATATTGAAAGCTGAAATACATAGATTCTTAATCAATAAGGAAATTGAGGGTTATGGGGAAAGGGCAGGAAAGTGGACAAGAGGCATTTCGGATTAACCATGATCCTGTTGAGTGGTGGAGAAGGGTTAAAACCGAAATGTTGACTTCTCCACCTCCTGATGCTGCCTGACTTGCTGTGTTCTTCCAGCCTCCTGCTTGTCTACCAAGGCAATGTCAGATCCCCATTTTGCCTTCCTGATTTCCCTGTAAAGAATGCCCCTACAGTTCTTATACTCTCCAAGAGATTCACATGATCCCAGTCGACCATACCTAACACATGCCTCCTTCTTATTCTTGACCAGAGACTCAATATTTTTATTCATCCATTGTTCCCTACTCTTACCAGCCTTACCCTTCACTCTAACAGGAACATAATGCCTCTGGACTGTTGTTATTTCACTTTTGAAAGCCTCCGATTTACCAGTCATCCCTTTACCTACTCCAATCAACTTTTGAAAGTTCCTGTCCCATTCTGGCAAAAACTGCCTTACTCTAATTAAGAACTTTAATTTTTATACAAGGAATCTCCTTTTCCATAACTATTTTAAAACTAATAGAGTTATGATCACTGGTCCCAAAGTGCTGCTCCACTAACATTTCAGTCACTCGCTTTGCCTTATTTCCCAAGAGAAGGTCAAGTTTTGATCCTTCCCTGGTAGGTACATCTACATATTGCTAAAGAAAATTTTCATGAATGTATTTAACAGATTGCTTACCATCCAAGTCCTTAACACTATAGCAGGCCTAATTTGTGTTTGGAAAGTTAAAATTCCCCATTATTACAACCCAATTATTTTTATATATATCTGAGATCTCTCTACCTATTTGCTTCTCAATTTCCTGCTGACTATTGGGGGGTCCTGTGGTACAAGCAAGGTTATCGTCCCCTTCTTATTTTTGAGTTCCACTTATATAGCTTCACTGCATGATCCTTCAGAAATGTCATCTTTAAGTACGACGGTAATGTTTTCCCTAATCAAAAAGACTCCCCCCAACACCATCACCACCAGAACCACTACCACTAGCACTACCTCCCTTTCTAACCTTCTTTTAGCATCTAAACCCCGGAACATTGAGCTGCCAATCCTGTCCCTCTCTAAGCCATGTTTCTGCAAGAGCTATGATATCCCCATCCCATGTTCCCATCATACCCTGAGTTCATCTTTTTTACCTGTAAGGTTCTTTGCTTTCATGCTCTTGCCTACCTTTTCTAATTAACTTGCTTTCATTAATTCTCATCTGCCTTTCTAATCTTACTACTACTTAGGAATCCCCTTCTCCTCACCTAATAGTTTAAAGCTTTAATAAAGTGTTCAGCATCTTGAATAGGGCATACAGTATAAAGTATTATTCCTAAGTGCTGGTGGTGCAGGGAGTGAACATTTATGGATGTGATGCCAACTAGGTGGTGGCTTTGTCTTGGATAGTGCCAAGCTTATTGAGTGTTGTTGGAGCTGCACCCATTCAGGCAAGCGGGGAGTATTTCATTACATGCCTGATTTGTACCTGGCAGATGGTAGACATGCTCTGGGAAGTCAGGAGGTGAGTTCCTTGCTGTAGAATTCCTAGCCTCCGACCTGCTCTTGTTGCCATATGGCTGGTCCATTTTAATTTCTGGTCAATGGCAAGGATATTGAGATAGTGGGGTTTCAGTGATGGTAAAGGCATTAAATGTGAAGGGACAAAGGTTAGATCCTCTTTTGTCAGATGATCATTGCCTTGTACTTCAGTAGTGCAAACATTATTTACCAATTGTCAGTCCACACCTAGATATTGTTCAAATATTGCTGCATTTGGACATAGAATACTCCAGGAAAACAGAAATAAACTGTTAATATTGGTATAAGGTGCAAGGTTAGATTAGGATGTCTGGTTGGCTTGGACAAATTGGACTGATGGGTGTGTTTCTGTGCTGTATGACTCTGGACCACAACTACACTCACAGATTTAAAGTAATTGGCAAAGAAGCAAAGGTGACATGAGGTAAATAGTTTTCATGTAACATGTGGTTAAGGTCTGGAATGCGCTATCCCAGAGTATAGTAAAGACATTCAGAAGAGAATTGGAATCTTTTCTGGAAAGGAAGAATGTGAAGTGATTCAAGAAGGTAGGGAGGAATGGAATTATAAATAAATAGTTCTACCAGGGAGTCAACATGACCAGCCAATGGCTCCTGTGCTGTAACCTGAAAGGCCGGTATCCCATCACCAAGTCACTGTTTAGTTACATGTGCATAGTACATTACCAGCTAGTTCAGAGCTAACTACTAGAGTGAACAGAACCCCTGACTTTCCTGTTCTTTTTTCTTTTTCTTTTCTCCTTTTCCCCCACGCTATAGCCTGTCAGAGTGAGCAGAAACTCTGACACTCTTGTTTTTTTTGTTTACCCCCACACTACCACCTACCTGTGGTAGTGCTTATTATTTCCCCAGCACCCATGTTGTGTGTGTGCAGGTATGAGACACAGTGAGAGACACAAGGTGTATGAATCTTTATACAATTTCCACCACCAGGAAGAAAGGAACACCCGAGTGGCCAGTGACCAGCAGTGCCCTTCACATCAAAGGGCAATGCAGTGTGATCAAATAGTGAAGGGGAGGGACACTTCTGTTTACTTTTTTTTTCTTTTTTTTAGAGTGAGCAGAAACTCTGACACTCTTGTATTTTTTGTTTACCCCCACTGTGTAATCAAACAGTGAAGGGGAGGGCAGGGATTAAATCAAAATAGAGTTGGAGGGGGAAATACTGCACTCCACTCCCCGCGGCGCCCACCTCTCCCTGAACAACTCCAGGGTGTTGGTGGAGACCGGGTACACTTCTGTTTATTTTTTTTTCTCTTATAACCCCCACACTTCCACCTAACGGCGGTAGTGCTTATTTTCTTCCCCAGCACCCATGGTGTGTGTGTGCAGGTGTAAGACACAGTGAAAGACACAAAGTGCACGAATCTTTATTCAAATTCCACCACCAGGAAGATAGGAAAACACCCGGGTGGCCAGTGACAAACACTGCCCTTCACATCAAAGGGCAGTGCTGTGTGATCAAACAGTGAAGGGGAGGGTAGGGACTAAATCAAAATAGAGTTGGAGGGGGAAATAATGCACTCCACTCCCTGCGGTGCCCACCTCTCCCTGAACAACTGCAGGGTGTTGGTGGAGACCGTGTACACTTCTGTTTATTTTTTTTTAGTGACAATCTCCTGTTTATATATTTTTTAAACCCCCACACTACCACCTAAGTGCGGTAGTGCTTATTTTTTACACTTCTGTTTATACCTGTCAGTCAGGACTCCCTAATTGGACCAGATTAACAGTCCTAACCAGAGAACTCATTCTATGAGGTCCGCCTGGCTGACCTTGTTCCAATCACTACATCCATCCCCCTCTAAGTCCTGGTACATAGGTCCCTTGTTTTTTCTGCAGCTTCTCGTGGGGTGTTTTCGCACCACGTCTGGTTCCCCTAACTCTGCCTTGGATTCTGGTGAGGCGTACTGGACTGTAGCCTGCCTCTTGTGCCCAGAGCATTTCAGAAGAAATAAATCTTCAGGTGATAATGGCGTCGAGGCTGCGACATCTGCCATTTTCATTCTGTCCTTGGAAGTTTCTTCGGTGCTAGACACATGGGAGAGCCCATGGGTTCTGACAGCCTTGCCTGATGTTCTGAAGGGCTAGATATATTTTGCTCCTGCTCTGTTTGGGAGGTTGCAGATTTCATATCGTCCATATGCTTGTTCAGGATCACCTCTTGTACCTGTATGTCATGAGACCTGCTCTCACGTCGACCATGCCTTTCACCCATGCAGGAACATTTCCATGGTTTCAACACCAAAACTTTGCCCCCTGAAGTAAACCGTCTCTCTTGTTTAGTGGATTCTTGTGTTCAGCATTGGCATTCCTGATGCCGTTTTACCCTCTCCCCTAGGTCTGGGAAGATTGGGTTTAACCTGGGGTGGAGTCATCTCGCCATTAACAACTCTGCTGGAGTAGCCCCTGTCGTGGTATGAGGGGTGTTTCAATAATCAAACAGAAACTGGGCCAGTTTGGTATCAAGTGAAGCTGTAGGCTGTTTCTTTAAGTCTGCCTTCAAAGTTTGGACTGCTCTTTCCGCCAGATTGTATGGACAATGGATAATATGGAGTTGTCCTTACATGCTGAATGCTGACTGACTTTAGAAAATAATTTAATTCCTTGCTGGTAAATGATGGCCCATTGTTTGTGACCAACACCCCCGGGAGTCTGTGGATTGCAAAAGATGTTTGCAGCTGTTCAGTTGTCATCCCCATGTTTGACAAATGAGCTCTTTGCACATCCAACCATTTTGAATGAACTCCACAATGACTAAGAATATAGACCCCATGAAAGGATTGGTGAAGTCGACGAGTAACAGAGTCCATTCTCATGAATGTGGGGGAGCTGCTGGTATTAATTCTTGTCTTTGTTGGCACTCTGGGCACTGCCCCACCATTGCAGCTATGTTGGCATCCAATTCTGGCCACCAGACATAACTTCTTGCTGACATCTTCATTTTGGAAACCTCTGGATAATCCGAGTTGAGTTCATCCAGTAGCTGGCGGTGAACTTTGTTCAGGACAATTACTCTTGCTCCCCATAATAATATGCCATCCTCTATGGTCTCGATGGGTGCAGAAAGGAATTAGTTCTGGTTGCGATGGCCCTTTTGTTTCCCCAATCACCGCCAGCTATTTTGGTTTTGTCAAGGCGGGATTGCTTTGTGTCTACAGTCTGATATCGTCAGTGGTGACAGAAAGGGTGTCCAGAAAGCTTAAAAGCAGAGTGGACGCTCTTCTAGTGGCAGTACTAGCAATCGAGTATCTGCCAGAGGGAGGTGGCTCTAGGCATCCATATTTGCCACTTGGCCTCCCGAACAGTGTACCAACATGTAACTGTCAGCACTCAGAATAAGAGCCCACTTATTCGGCCTGAAGCTATGGGTGGCACAGCCTTGTCCTCTTTAAGTATACCTAGCAGGCGATTGTGGTACATTCCTATTACAAATGTACGCCCATAAAGGTGTTGGTGGAACTTATTCACACCAAAGATGACCATCCAACTTTCCTTCTCTATCTTGGTGTATTTTTGTTCAGCACTAGCCAACGTCTAGGAAGAATGCGCTATCAGGTGTTCCTCTCCCATGGCGCTGGTGAGCTAACACTACCCCGATACTATATGGGGAGGCATCGCATGACAGCATCACATCTTGCTTAGGATCGTAGTGTGACCTTAGAGGATGATAGCTGTTTCTTCGCTTCCCTAAAAGTTGCATCTTGGCTATGAGACCATTTTCAAGGCTGACTCTTTATTGATACTGGATGTAAGGGTGTCAGGCTGGAGGCCAGGTTACATTTGTATTTTCCGTAATAATTTACCAACTCAAGGGAATACCTAAACTCCCATACAGACATGGGAGCTGGGGCACCTTTGATTGCCCTTATTTTATCTTCCAATAAGTGTAGCTTGGTCTTGTTGACTCTTAGCCCAAGCAGGTCACTTAGAGTGCCTGGATGAACACCCACCATGGAGAAATGCTTAAATGCTTTGTCCAAGTTCTTTAAATGTTCTTTCTTGGTTTTCCTGGTTATTAGTGCATCACCCAGATAAGTGTTGACCTGGGTTAGACCTTGTAAAGTGTTCTCCATTGTCTGCTGGAAAATGGCACAGGCTGATGCTACCCCAAAAGGCAGTCTTCTACATTGGGTATTAATTGTAGCATACCTCTGGGAATCCTCATCTAATCACAATTTCAGGTACGCATGACTCATGTCCAGCTTTGTGAAAGACAGCACTCTCTCTCTCTCTCTCTCTCTCTCTCTCCGCCAACTTTGTGTGCAAGTCCTCTGTGCGAGGGATTGGGTACTTATCCAACTGCAAAAAGTGGTTTATTATTGTTTAAAATCCCCACAAAGGTGAACTGACCTGTTGGGCTTCACAATCGGTACAACCGATGCTGTAATTTCTCCAGACTGTACTGGTTTTATGATTCCTTTGCTTTCCAGCTTTCTGATTTATGCCTGTACTTTTGCATGTAACGTAAATGGCACTGGAAGGAGGTGAATGTTGTTCCTCTGTTCAAGAAGGGTAATAGGGAAATCCCTGGCAATTACAGACCAGTCAGTCTTACGTCTATGGTCAGCAAAGTTTTGGAAAGAATTCTGAGGGATAGGATCTATAACTATTTGGCAAAGCACAGCATGATTAAAGGCAGTCAGCATGGCTATATGAGGGGTAGGTCATGCCTCAATAAATCTTATTGAGTTATTCGACAAGGTGACAAGACAGGTTGACGAAGGTCGAGCAGTGGATGTGGTGTACATGCACTTCAGCAAGGCATTTGATAAGGTTCCCCATGGTAGGCTCATTCATAAAGTCAGAAAGTATGGGATACAGGGAGATTTGGCTATCTGGATTCATAATTGGCTGGCTGACAGAAGGCAGAAAGTGGTTGTAGATGGAAAGTATTCTGCCTAGAGGTCAGTGGTGAGTGGCTACCTGCAGGGCTCTGTTCTTGGGCCTCTGCTCTTCGTAGTTCTTATAAATGACTTGGATGAGGAAGTTGAGGGGTGGGTTAGTAAATTTGCAGATGACACAAAGGTTGGAGGTGGTGTCGATAGTATCGAGGGCTATTGCAGGCTGGAGCGCGACATAGACAGGATGCAGAGCTGGGCTAAGAAGTGGCGGATGGCGTTCAACCTGGATAAATGCGAGGCGATGTATTTTGGAAAGTCGAACTCGAATGCTGAATATAGGATTAAAGACAGGATTCTTGAAAGTGTGGAGGAACAGAAGGATCTGGGTGTGCAAATACATAGGTCCCTCAAAGTTGCCACCCAAGTGGATAGGGTTGTTAAGAAAGCATATGGTGTTTTGGCTTTCATTAACAAGGGGATCGAGTTTAAGAGCCGCGAACCTTTGCTACAGCTCTACAAGTCCCTGGCAAGACCATACATGGAATATTGTGTCCAGTTCTGATCGCCCTACTATAGAAAATATACAGAGGTTTTGGAGAGGGTGCAAAGAAGGTTTACCAGGATGCTGCCTAGACTGGAGGACTTGCCTTATGAAGAAAGGTTGAAAAAGCTTGGACTTTTCTCTCTGGAGAGAAGGAGAAAGAGAGGAGACCTGATCGAGGTATACAAGACAGTGAGAGGAATAGATAAAGTCAATAGCCAGAGACTTTTCCCCAGGGCAGGATTGACGGGTATGAGGGGTCATAGTTTTAAGATATTAAGGGAAAGGTATAGAAGGGATGTCAGCGAGGTATAGAGGGTTCTTTACTCAGAGAGTTGTGAATGCATGGAATGCATTGCCAGCGGTGGTGGTGGAAGCAGAGTCATTAGGGACATTTAAGTGACTGCTGGACATGCACATGGAG
The DNA here is from genome assembly GCF_004010195.1 of Chiloscyllium plagiosum. Classification (NCBI taxonomy): domain Eukaryota; kingdom Metazoa; phylum Chordata; class Chondrichthyes; order Orectolobiformes; family Hemiscylliidae; genus Chiloscyllium; species Chiloscyllium plagiosum. The sequence goes on along the minus strand of NC_057717.1, from coordinate 105,088,947 downwards.
ATCAGTGAGTTGAGGGATGCGTAGGTTATTATATTTTACATTAGGATTAAACCTCGGCACAACATTGTGGGCCAAAGGGCCTGTTCTGTGCTGTAGGTTTCTATGTTCTAAACAATTCACAGTTTATAAAACAATTAATGTTAACAGCTGTATTCAGAGAAACAGCAATTTTACAAGGGAAAGGAGCAGCAAAGCCAGGCCCCATACCCTACCTTTCAACCTGTTTTCAGGGAAATGAGGACAAACCTCAAATCCCAGTTTCAATCATTACAAAAGAGTAACAATGACATTTTGTATATACAAGACAGTCCAATTACATAAAAAAACAGTGCATACAATACAGAGCCCCAGAAACCCAGCAATCCCCTCACCCCCCATCCCCCGTCCCTCCCACCATTCTAAGGCAGCCCACCCCTACGTCCCTTTTGACTCTTGGTCCACACCATGCCCCTTCCAGTTCTCAGTCCACCCTGACAAACCATCCGGCCACCTCTAGGACGACCTGTCCTGCTTCCTGATCGGACCAGGTTAACAGCCCCAATCAGGGAACTAATATTCTGGCTGACCTCAATCCAATCTCTACCTAACCATTTTGTGAAATATGAGAATGTTGCTTTTTATGCTTAGTGTTTAGATTATTTTCATTTTCTGTACAAAAACAGCATGAAATTAGCTGATTCATTTTGCTGTACCATCAAAGCCCGTGAACCATTTTTGGGTCGAGATCTTACCTGAATGCTGCTGCAAGTTGAAGTTACCAGGATGGTACAACAAATTTGGGACCAGTAGATAGAACTGATCTTGACACCAGTAAATCTGGTCATGTTTTAAGTAATACAGATCCTTTCATCAGTACAAGGCCAGTAATACTGCTCATACTGGTCAATGTACATGTTAGGATGCAGCATGCTAGACATGCGCATTAATGCCATCAGTCTCTATGGTATGATGTTTTACTGTTGTGGTTCTGTTCGCCGAGCTGGGAATTTGTGTTGTAGACGTTTCATCCCCTGTCTAGGTGACATCCTCAGTGCTTGGGAGCCTCCTGTGAAGTGCTTCTGTGATGTTTCCTCCGGCATTTATCTGCTGCTTCCGGTTGTCAGTTCCAGCTGTCCGCTGCAGTAGCCGGTCAATGTGCTTATTGATTGAATCAGTGGATGAGTGCCATGCCTCTAGGAATTCCCTGGCTGTTCTCTGTTTGGCTTGTCCGATAATAGGAGAAAGTGAGGACTGCAGATGCTGGAGATCAGAACTGAAAATGTGTTGCTGGAAAAGCGCAGTAGCTCAGGCAGAAATCTGAGTTCATCCCTTGTGGTTGGAGGGTTCTGAGGCGGAAGATGTCTGCGTGGGTTTCCTCCGGGTGCTCCGGTTTCCTCCCACAGTCCAAAAGATGTGCAGGGTCAGGTGAATTGGCCATGCTAAATTGCCCGTAGTGTGTTAGGTAAGTGGTAAATGTAGGGGTATGGGTGGGCTTCGCTTCGGCGGGTCGGTGTGGACTTGTTGGGCCGAAGGGCCTGTTTCCACACTGTAATGTAATCTAAAAAAAAAAGATGAGGCTCTCTTCCTCCAGCTGTCGTGTTGCTATGGTCTGGCGATGGAGGAGTCCAAGGACCTGCATGGCCTTTGTGGAGTGGGAGGGGGAGTTGAAGTGTTGAGCCACGGGATGGTTGGGTTGGTTGGTCTGGGTGTCCCAGAGGTGTTCTCTGAAACGTTCTCCAAGTAGGCGGCCTGTCTCCCCAATATAGAGGATATTGGATACTTGTGGATGTCACCTAGACAGGGGACGAAACGTCTGCAACACAAATTCCCAGCTCGGCAAACAGAACCACAACAACTAGCACCCGAGCTACAAATCTTCTCCCAAATGAGGTTTTACTGTTCTGTGATGCTCGATGAAGCTGCTGTCTGGACAGATTCTCCATGTCTTCTGAGGTCCTAACAGAGGGACTAAAAGTCTGCGTGGGTAGCTGCTTGTTCAGCTGAATTAAGGTACACAGAGCAACATCAATTGTGACATTCATTCAACAATTTGAAGGATTTTTATTGAGAATGTGAATTAAAGTATGCAGCCAATGTATGTGCAAAAAGAAATTCCCACAACTGTGCATGGCTCGCTGGCTTGTCTTTTGTGGGTCTTTTCAAGTCCGTTATCATTTCCGAGATGTAATTGTGGACCCAGGCTTATTCCTTGTAGGCCCCTTCATCAGTTATCTCCTTAGTGTAGGTTTCTGCCCAAAGTGAGCTGCAGATGTTGAGAAAAGAGGGAGAAATAATTAATGGCTGTGAATGCCGAGATAAAGGTCAACATTTCTGAAAATTAATAACCAAGGTGAGATAGATAAAGGCATAATTAAATATTGTTATTGTCTGTCATGAACCCACCTTTAACATCACTTAGCTTTTGTAACCTGCCACGTATGAATCTGGTCCATAGTATCTTGGAGCATCATGCAGCAGTAGCAAGGATCTTTACAAATATTGTATTTCTCTTTGAACTATTGCTCCTCCCTTATATGGATGCCACCCTGCACTTTGCCACTTAATTATTGCTCCTAGAAAAATGCACCATCTCACAGTTATCTACAATGAAGAGTCATTTGCACATTTTGGGAGTTGCAGTGGTGCAGTGGTAATGTCACTGGACTAACAAGCCAGAATCCCAGGTTTGTGTTCTGGGGACATGGGTTCAAGTCCCGCAGTGGATTTTAAATTCAATTTTAAATAATGGAATTAAAACTAATTTCAGCAATGGTAACCATGAATCATTGTTGGGATGAGCAAGTCTCTCAGTTCAAGGGAAATTAGGAATGGGCAGCAAATGTTGATTCTGCTAAAGACACAAGCATCTTATGAAAAATATGGAAAACAATACCCATTCTGCATGTTTGTTGATATCCTCTTGCAATGTGTAATGATAGACATATGTTTAATTGAACATTTTACGGTGCTATTCCATTAACTTATGTTTCCATAAGAGTGTTGAAATACTGTTGAGATGACAAAGGACTCCTATTTGAAACTGAACTAAGATTTATGCGTAATATTTATAATTATCTTACCTTTCATGAAATTTTGCCTTAACTGCATCTCACTCCATTTGAGTATATGATTTTAGCAACAATCATCGCCAACTGCATAGTTTTAGCTCTGGAGCAGCACTTGCCTGATGATGACAAGACTCCCATGTCTGAACGACTGGTGAGTAATATGTTTTACTTGTATATTTTATTATGATTAGATTAGATTACTTACAGTGTGGAAACAGGCCCTTCGGCCCAACAAGTCACACCGACCTGCCGAAGCGGAACCCACCCAGACCCAGTCTCCTACATTTACCCCTTCACCTAACACTACGGGCAATTTAGCATGGCCAATTCACCTGACCTGCACATTTTTGGACTGTGGGAGGAAACCGGAGCACCCAGAGGAAACCCACACAGACACGGGGAGAATGTGCAAACTCCACACAGCCAGTCACCTGAGACGGGAATTGAACCCAGGTCTCTGGCGCTGTGAGGCAGCAGTGCTAACTGCTGTGCCACCGTGCCGTCCATATTCCTTGTAGGCCCCTTCATCAGTTATCTCCTTGGTGTAGGTTTCTGTCCAAAGTGAGCTGCAGATGTTGAGAAAAGAGGGAGAAATAATTAATGGCTGTGAATGCCGAGATAAAGGTCAACATTTCTGAAAATTAATAACCAAGGTGAGATAGATAAAGACATAATTAAATATTGTTATTGTCTGTCGTGAACCCATCTTTAACATCACTTAGCTTTTGTAACCTGCCACGGATGAATCTGGTCCATAGTATCTTGGAGCATCATGCAGCAGTAGCAAAGATGTGTGTATGCATTTATTGTACATATTGTGCATATGTGTGTGCATTTATTGTACTAATTGTTAGTGGATGTTGAAGTGAAGGTTAACTCTAGATAATGGCAAAGTGCTATAATTGAAAGTGCACGGTTATGGGTATTGAGTCAGGGTAGGAACATGTTTGACTATCTTGCTCCCATTATAAAATAACCACTTAATGTATAAAAATCAGACTCAAAGGTAGCTGGGATCCAAGGAGCTGACTCCTGCACAACTTGGAATTCAGGAGAAGAGGAAATTTCTTAAAATTCTTTGTAAACACTATTTTGCTTTCTTCCTTGTTGGATCTTCTGAGATTGCTGATGTCCTGGAGAGTGAGATAGTGGTGGAGATTGTTGTTGTCAGGCTTGCAGTGTAGTGGACTTGCTTGTACTGGAAGCTGCTTACATTATTACACAGTTCCTGTTCTTTGTGGCAGAAGGAACATGTACGTGCATTGCATCAGTTTCAACTGAACAAAATAGGTAACATCTGTTTGCTGGTTCATTTCTCAGGGCTGACACTGACCATTCAGAGCCAACTTGCCTGATTTGAAATTAAAACAAAGCTGTTAATTGTCACTCAGCATGAATGGGTGCATTTGTCATGGCGATGTCTCTCTCAATCAGAGTCCATTTGCCAACCAATCAGTTTTTTTTAACACCGAGTCAAGGACTTCGCTTGTCACATCTTGAAGATTTCTGAGCATCCCTATTCATGCCCATAGGTTCCTAGATTGCTGAATAGCTTATTACATAATTGTTGATAGTCAGAAGGCTTTTATCATTGACAACTGTTCACCACACCATAGACCAATTATCTACTTGTTAGTAGCCAAGTTTCCCTTTGTACATGTATTGGTTCCATCTGTAACTAAATCTGTCCCGCTGGTTGAACAAACAACAGTGTAAACACACTTACAAATAAATGCTGGTAGCTTGCTCTTAAAAAATACAGTAATCCCTCCATAAACTTTGATTTTGAAACATACCTTTTCCCATTTCAGTCCACAATCAAAATTACAGAAAATAAAAGGATGCAGTCTTTTACTGTGGATACAGCAGATAGGGAGAAACTGTTCCTGCTCCTAAGGAGGATTAGGAGGTAGTGGGCACAGATTTAAAGTGTTTTGCAAGGGACACAAATGCAAGATGTCAAAAACCTTTTACACACAGTGAGTAGTTAGGGTCTGGACTGCACTGAATGAAAATGTAATGGAGGCAGGTTCAATTGAAGCATTCAAAAAGGCAACGTGCAGAATTATAGGAAAGGGCAGGAGATTGGTGCTAAGTCAAAACATTTGCAGAATTGGTGCAAACATGATGAGCCAAATGGCTTCCTTTGGCACCATAACACATTTGCAATCCAAGTACGTATGGGCAAGTTACTGGATGGTGACCAGTGTATTTGGAACTTTACTCCAATAAAAGATAGTACTTTCAGGAGAGGAGAAGGGAAATTTGAATACAAGAACTTCTAAGAAAAATCTTTCATGGGATGTGAGCACCATTATTAATGCCAGTAATTATGGCTTACTGAAGAAGATGGTGGTGAACCGCTCCTGCAAAACCAGCTGAAGTAAGTACATCTACTGTGTTTTTGGGAAGGAACAGCAGAATTTTATCCGGTATCAATGAAACAAGAGCTTTATAGTTCCAAGTCGGGATGGCTTGTGACTTGGAAGGGAACTAAGTGTTCCCATGTATCTGCTGCACATGTCTTTCTAACTGGCAGGTGCCACGAGTTTGGAAGCTGCTGTTAAGGAAGCCTTGGTGAGTTGCTGCAGCACATTTTGAACATGATGCACATTGCTGTCACCGTAGGTCAGTATGGAGAGACTGAAATTATTTTCAGTGAAAATCCTCCTAAAACTAGTTTAAGTTTTGAAAGTTACTTGGATTCTTCAGCCATCAGAATTTGCTATTCCTTTGCAGGTTAACTAACTGTGTTGGTCATTTCTGGGTTATAGTATTAATCTGGAATCTCAGTTAATATCCACATCTTGGGTCTCAAAACTATAAGTGCAATGTTGGAACAACTAACTCCCTAAAGACACTTTTTCACCATCATCTGCCTGACCAATATTCAACTAATTCTGTAGGTGAATAAATTCGTAGTCCCTGTGTGTCTTGGTCATGTAGATGAGGCAGATTATCTGATTGGGAAGACCTGGTTTCAAACTGTTCAAGGTTAATAAAGTTGTTTTTTGAGTGCTTTTTGAGATAATATGTAACTGTTTCATTCAGACTATTCAATATTTTCAACACCTGATTTAAAATTGCTTAATGTTGTCAATGGATGTAAATGAGAAAATGACAGTCACTGATTTTTATGAAAATAAAGAAAAGTGTAGCATACATATTTATAGCTTTATCACATCCATCTCTCTGGAAGTGAATTTGATGTACACCAACTACTGTTAGATAAACAAATAAAAATAATTTTACATATGACCAGATGACAGTGAGGTATTTTCTTGGTATTGTATATATGGGAGAGGAGTTTTTGCAGGACAGGAGAGAAACTCCCTGCTCCTTTCTGAATCCTGCCATGATTCCTTTGATATTTGCTTAAGCAAAGTAGTAAAGGGATAAAAATTCAAAGCCAAGTTCAAAGGGCAGAAAACACAAATGCTCATTAAGTACAACAATGGGATATGATCTTAGATTTTATGTTGAAATAGAATGGTTCTTGAACCCACAATTTCTGATTTAAAGTCAAAAGAGTGCTGCTAACTAAGGAAAATTAGCATCCTTTATGAGCTCTCAAATGTATTAAACAAGAATTTATTGAGAGAAAAGATTTCTAACTCTTCTTTCTCTTTCTGCTTTGTTTCAGGATGACACTGAACCATATTTCATTGGAATCTTTTGCTTTGAGGCAGGAATTAAAATAATTGCTTTAGGGTTTGCTTTCCACAAAGGTTCTTACTTACGGAATGGCTGGAACATCATGGATTTTGTTGTGGTCCTGACTGGGTAAGTCATAGAAATGTTGTCTTATAATATTGTCCTTGTTAGACTGGGATTATTTTGCAGCTGGATAAACATGTGCAATATGTGATTGTATTCAGTAAATACGTGCAGCTCATTAATAAAGAGACTATGTGAAGTCAACTGCAAATAAAAATTGAATTGTACTTGATTGAAGAGTACTTTGCTCAATGGTTAAATAATCCAAATACTGCAAACACAGATAACTAGGGATTTCCTAGTCTCTCCCAGTCCTCCCTTTGTTCTTATGCTTTTTTTGTTGGTCAGATAATGCCATTGAGAGCTTGGATTGATGACTATGTCTTGGAGACATCTAAAAAAACAGAAATAAAGTATGAAAGGGGATCAGGCAAGGACAGGGATCTAGAATGTTCACTGCAACCATTTTATTGATCAGGTGTGATTTAGTAAAATACCTTTCTCCTTTTAAGCAATGAAATTCTGAAATGTGGAGGAATGGATCACTTTTGGTGTGAAGTATTTAACCACTTGTATCTCAAACATACGTTATGCCAATTTACTCAAAGTGACAAATGTTTATTTTATCTTTTCATGTAAAGTTGAGCTACAGTATCTGGGAGACTAGATGCTGGGGTAGGAATTGTTCCCGAACATTTTTGCTATTTTGCAATTCCTAAATGCTGATTGATGCAGAATTTATTTTCTAGCCTTGACATGAGACTTATTCATCCCAATGATAGGAAGAACAGACATGGAGATGGGAAAAGAAGGGCACATTAGCATTCAAAATTTCATTCCTGTCTACTTGCAAGACTTGCTATGGATATTTGCAGGAGATAGCAACCAAGTGATAGAGTGGTCTCTTGAGCAGTTTTTCAATGAAGGAGCCATTGTTACAAATTAGAATTATATACTAAATGTAAATGCGTAAATATTTTAGAATAAATGCTCTGACAATATCGTTTCTGAACCAACAATAATTCTGTGATTTAATTTTGCTAAAGTCTAAACTTACTCTCAATTAGAATAGTGTACCCTTAATTGAGTTTTAAATGCAATGTATGATGAAATCACTTTAATTTTTAATTTATTGCCTGTTTCATTCAAGCATTTTTATTACCTGAAATAATATTGATTAAACCTAAAAAAATGTGTTTTGTTATGTGATTATTTTTTTAAAAAGGCTCAGTTGGCTGGAGAAGGGTTACACTCGAAACATTGACTTCTCCATTTCCTGATGCTACCTATGTTCTTCCAGCCTCTTGCTTGCCTACCCAGTTGGCTGGATGGCTGGTTTGTGATGCAGAGTGATGCTGACAGTGTAAATGGGAGGAAAAAATGCCACTAAAATAACAGGTGTAAAGGATTATAAGTAGCCACCTGTGTTGTGACTGAAATATTGAGATTTCTATTTGCTCTTTATTCCTCCTTTTCTGTATATTTTGTTATTGATCTCGGGTTTTCATTTAGTGTATTATCTGAGTTTTATTTGAAAACAGATGACAGCTCTACAATAGCCAATAGAATGCTGAGTTCTTGATTGAATTTTGTCTAATGTAGTTTGTGGATTAATGTTTTCTGGTGCGTCTTACATTTATTTGGTCAATAGAACAGTGGAATAGGAGCACTGGAGCCATTCCCTTGTGTATGTCTGCCAGCATTACTGGCATTTTTCTTTTTTTTTAAGGTTCATCATAAGTTACTTTTCTTCTTTCATCCCTGAAGCTTGTCCAAAGTCAGAAGTCACATGACACCAGGATATAATCTAGCAGGTTTATTTGAAATCACAAGCTTTTAGAGCATAGCTCCTTCGTCAGGTGGAGTGAGAGAGAAGCACACAGACACAGAATTTATGGGCAGAGAAATCAAGGATAGAGAGATAAAAAGATCAGAAAATGGTTTGAATGGATCCGCTGCTCCTGTGCATTAGTGGTGGAAGTGTGAATGTTGAAGATGTTGGATATAGTTCCCATCAAACAGGTTGCTTTGTCTGAACTCCTCCAGGCAAGTGGAAAGTGTTCCATGTACTCAATGATGGTAAATCCATTGAATGTCAAGGAACCATGATTAGATTCTCTTATTGGATGTTGAGCAATAATCAATCGCAATCATGGTAAATATAGACCATCAAATTTTAATGCCCATCATCATATTGTTATTCCAGAGACTTATCATGAACTAAAATGGTTTTAAAATTGAAAATACTGACTGAAAATGGCTGATCTGATCACCTGATCAGACATTGTCCCTTTTAAATGTATTACCTGATACTGTATGTGTATATGTATGATTGGTGCCTTGTTTCATTGTTTTTTTTCCTTGGGGTAAGCAGGTATTAAAATTCCTCTTTGCTTCACTCAAGAAAACCATGTAATTGACTTCTTCATGTTGATCTAAAGTTACATACCCAGTTAATGTTATTACCGGACAAGTCAGATCCCAGACTGAAATTTGCCTTCATAGTTCATATTTGATTTGTTTTGGTTTTAACAAAATGAACTTTCACTGAAACATGAGCGCACATTGTTGCAGACTTTGTTTTATCAATTAAACATAAATATATTAACAAAAGAGATAAAAGAGAGAAACAAGAATATACCAAAGTATCTACTTATAAATTCAAATATTTTTAAACACACTATAAAGGTACGATATCTAATTTCAAAGTAGTCCTTTATGAATTAAAAGAAAATCAACAGCTTTTGTATAAATCCAAAACATACCCCGACACAGTACCCAAAACACTACTTGTACAATACTCACATCAGAGTCCTTATATCTTACACTGTGATAGGTTTAAGTCACTTGTGACTTTGGCTAGTTGATGTTAGCTGTAGATAGCATTATACACATGACTTTAAATGTACTCAGTTTTATCTCTTTTTATCCCAACATGACTGGTTTGGAACTAACATTAACCTTTCACTCCAAAATAACCTAGTTCACTATCCATCCTTTCTCAGGATCACTAATCTATACAGCCATCCTCATTCCAAGGACTTCACAGGACTGTCCAAAACTCAAAGTAAAACTGAAACCAAAAATCAACCCTTCTAATATATGGGTGTTTTTCTTAATCTCTTACAAACCTTAAGCCTCTATTATTTGCCATGCTGAGCCAAAAAAATTCTAAAATATACAAAAGTCCATGAGAGGTGCATAAAACTAGCTAGGTCTCAAAAGTGTTTTTAAAAATAAATTGCCTTGGAATACTTTAATTAACATCAGACACATAAACTTTAATGTTACTAACTCAAAAAACATAATTCCAAACTGGCAGTAAATGATATTCAAAATATAAATCACAAAGTTTACGTCATGCTACCATAATCTACCGCTGGGTTGACGAGTCTGTTGTATGAAGAGAGATTGGATGATCTTTGGTCTGTATCTCTTTGAGTTTTGAAGAATAGATTTGATCTCTAGAAGACTTATTGAATTGAATGATTTATTATCACTTACATTTTATAGTGAATAATACGGTAAAATAGAATGAAAGCTTCAATTGTTGCCACAATCCGGTGCCATTTTAGATTGCTTAAGAATAAAAAGAGGAGAAATTGAGGTCTGCAGATGCTGGAGATCAGAGATGGAAATGTGTTGCTGGAAAAGCCCTTCCTGAAGAAGGGCTAATGCCCGAAACGTCGATTCTCCTGTTCCCTAGATGCTGCCTGACCTGCTGCGCTTTTCCAGCAACACATTTCCATCTAAGAATAAAAAGATACTTAAAGGAATAGACAGGATGGATGCAGGTAAGACATTTCTTCTGGATGGGGAGACTAGAACTAAGGGGCACAATTTAAAAATAGGGAGGATTCCATTTAAGACAGTGATGCAGAGAATTTATTTTATTCAGAAGGTTGTTAAACTTTGTAGTTCCTTCGAAATTATTTTGAAATTAAATATTGTGCCTTTATAGTGTGTTTAAAAATATTTGAATTTATAAGTAGATAGTTTAGTATATTCTCATTTATCCCTTTTATCTCTTCTTTTTGTTAAACTTGGAGTGTCTTGAAGACTTTGAAGTATTTAATCAGCTGAGTATATTAAATGGCAGAGCAGGCTCAATGGGCAGAATGGCCTACTTGTGTTCCTATGTTCCTAAGACCATAAAATGTTAAAGCAAAAGTAGGCCATTTGGTCTACTCCACCAAATGGTAATATCATGGCTGATCTGATAATCCTCAACTCCACTTTCTACATCTCAATTACTACATCTTTGAATATGCTTAATAATCCAGCCTTGACAGTTTTCTGCATTAAAAAGAATCCACAAATCACTACCTTGTGAAAGCAGAAATTCCTCCACCTCTGTTAAATAGGTGACATTTTGCTTTGAGATTATGCCCGCTGATCTCAAAGTTTCTTACAGTGGGAAACAACCTTACAGCATCTACTCTTTTTTAAGCTTTCTAAAAATCTTATATGTTTTCATAAGTTCACTTCTCATTCTTCTAAACTCCAATGGGCACAGGCCCAACCTACTCAACTTCTTCTCATAAGGAAACCCCTCCGTACCTGGGATCAATCTTGTGAGCTGTCCCAGGACTAACTCCAATGAAGAGACGTTGATCTAGCTACATCACACATATTTTAAATGATATGTGTGATGTAGCTGCATGCTAAAAAGAAATCAAATATTTGTTGTGATCAAGTGAGCAGTGGTCAGAAAGAGGGGAACTGAATCCATATCCCCATATCCAATAATGTATTCAAAAACTAGAAATGTAGCGAAATGTCTTAAATTGAATGAATGAGCTTCCACAGTTCTTTGGGGTAGAGAAATCCAAAGGTTCACCAACCCTGAGTGAAGAAATGCCTCCTCACCTTTGTCCTAAATGCTTACCCTTTATTCTGAATCTGTGTTCGCAAATTCTGGACACCTGAGCCAAGGGAAACATCTTTTGTGCATGTACCCTGTTGAGACCTAGAAGGACTATGCAAATATCAATGTGGTCCCTCTCTTACTTCTAAACTCTACAGAATACAGGGCTAGACTTCTTGATTACTCCTTCAGACAATCTTGGCATCCTAAGATCAGTCCAGTCAACCTTTGTTGGGCTCCCTCTGTGCCAGTATATCCTTCTTAAGTAAGGGGAGACATGTAATGATTAGAAAAAGAGGTTCTTTTCCCTGGTTGCAAAACATAATGGATCAAAAATTATTGCAATGTATAACTATGCTTACATGTTAGAGTCATTATTCATTCTCTGATACAAATTATTTGCTTGGATTTTTGCACAAAGGTTGTCAAGGGATATTGTGAGATATAGATCAGTTGAAAATATGTGGAGAAATGGCAGGTGGAGGTTAATCCCAGCAAGTGTGAGGTGTTGTGCTCTGGGCGATCAGATGTTAGGGGAAAGTGTACAGTTAATGGCAGGACCCTTAACAGCATTGACGTACAGAGGGATCTTGGGGTTCAAGTTGATAGCTCCCTGGAAGTGGCCACACAGGTAGATAGGGTGATAAAGAAGCCATTTGGCATGCTTGCCTTTATTGGTTGGACAAAGTTTAAAAATCATGTAACACCAGGTTATAATCCAACAGGTTTATTTGGAAGTACTAATTTCCAAACAAACCTATTGGACTATAACCTGATGTTGTGTGATTTTTTAACTTTGTCCACCCCAGTCCAACACAGCACCTCCACATCATGGCTACCATTAATGGATTAATTAGTTGAGTACAAGAGTCAGGTCGTGATGTTGCAGCTTTATAAAAACTTGGCTGGGCCGCACTTGGAGCATTGTCTTCAATTCTGGTTACCACACTACAGGAAGGATGTGGAGACTTTGGAAAGAATACAGAAGAGGTTTATCAGGATACTGCTTGGATTAGAGGGTATGAGCTATAAATAAGCAGAAGCTGGACAGATTAGAATTGTTTCCTTTGGAGCAATGGAAGCTGAAGGGAAACCTGATTTAAATTTATAAAATGATGAGATGCATAGATAAGGTTGACAGAATGTTTTTTCAAGAATTGAAATGTCTAACACTAGAGGGCATACATTAAGGTAAGTGGGGAAAGTTCAAAGGAGATGTGAGGGGTAAGTTTTTTACACAGAGAATAGAAGGTGCCTGGAACAAACTGCTGGGGTAGTGGTGGAGCCAGATACAATAGGGGTGTTGAAGGGACTTTTCGATAAGCACATGAATAAATAAGGAATGGAGGGTTATGGACCATAGGTAGACAGAGGGGATTAGTTTCACTTGGCGTGATGTTCAGCACAACATTGTTAGGTGAAGGGTCTATTTCTGTGCTGTACTGTTCTGTCACTACGTTTTTCCAACAACACAAGGTCAAACTGCATTTTGCCTTTTACATGGCAATACAGCTTACTACAGCAGCTGTCCTGACTTACTCAACATTGCTTTTTGTTTTATCATCTTCAAAGAAAGCAGATAAGCTTGGGCAGAAAGTAGGATCCAGCCCTACCTTCTCTAGAAAAAAAAACAGACAAGACCATTCGAATTCAGATTATATTTTGGCCACTGTTCAGACCTTATGTACATAATGATTAAGAATGGATACCAAGAATACAAATCCAAAAACAAAAGTTTGATCATTTTAATCTAAATTTCAGGAACAAAAATATTTAGCGATATTTACTGCTGTGCCAAAGAGGTCAGTTCTTGCTTATCCTGCTTCCTTTATTTCAGAAGAGTAAACTTCAGCAGTAAATGATAAGATTTTAGTCTGCAAAACACTTCAGGTTGAATAATTAAATTTAAAGCATAAGTGCAAGCATTTTTCATGTAGTAAGACCTCACAAAAAAGTGCTGAGATGAAGGATACGTTGATGCATTTACTATTATGATCTCAAGAGAATGTTGGATGGATACCAGTAGATCTCTCTACTTTAAAATTTACAAAGGTTTCATCTTCTTTAGGGTAAGGTTAAAAATCACACATTACCAGATTATAGTCCAACACATTTATTTGGAAGTACAAGCTTTCGAAGTGCTACTCCTTCATCAGGTAGCTAGTGGGGCAGGATAATAGGACACAGAATTTATAGGATAGCATTTATTCAATACTACACAAACATATTATGTGCTTTTTAAGGATATTACAACAAGCTCATATCTTTTCTTGTGGCTCATGTGTATGTTAAAAGTCCCATGGCACAATTTGAAGAAAAGTGGCAAGTTTTCTAAGATCTTGACAATATTCTTCCTGCAGTTAATAACATCAAAAATAGATGAACCCACTTGAACCAATTTCTGAGTCTGAAATGCCAACTGAGCAAAGTGACAGTTTAATGAAGAGCTATTGATGGATTATTTATAGATGAATGGATGCCTATGAGTAAATTATAGGATGAAATTTTACTGAGTGGTTTGGTTAGTCTATAAAAGGAATAAAAAGGAATAATGGGCACCCAGGAGTGAATTACAGAATGGAATCCAGTCGAGGTGTTTGTGTTATTTTATGACCCACAATAACAAATACAAAGTTCTAGCTGTTTCACAAGTATGAGTGATCTTGAAATCCATTATTTTCTGCTAATCTGTGTGATGGGTTCGTGGGGTGATGGAACTACTATCAGAAAAATTCAATTTTAGTAACAAATAACAGATATTGGCAATTAATGTGCTCTGTGTGGCTGGTGTTAGTGCCATTGAAGTATTAATGATCATCTGAGAATTGGAGCAAATTTTTCATACAATAGTCAACAATTAATTTCCAGAAATAGTATGATTATTACACAATAATACATTGGAAAAGTGTGCAGCCCATTTCTTTTTAAACTAAACCAACATGCCTGTTGACAATAGAAACTATCTCTGTAAACTTGTTGCAGTATAAATTTATCCTCCTTTTGGTAGTGGCAGTCTCCATTTTGTATCTGTAAACCATTTTAGTTCCTCTGCATTCTGTAAACATGTTTAAACCAAAAGACAAGACGATGAAAGAATGTAAGACTATAAACTGAAATTGGAACTGAATTAAATGTTGCTTGTCTCATGACTTTCCACCCAACTTCACCTGAAGTTTATGTTTAGTTTTAACTCCTTACATTGAAATCTGCCAAGACTTTTTATTTCTCAATGGTGAAATGAACTCTTGAGTGTGATGTTGAGTCATACGGATTAGGAATGTTTCAGTTTGAATCCATGATTTACGGCAAATTAGTTAATCTTATCTCACTAGGGTCTGGGTAGGTTGCTCTTCGGAGGTCAGTATGGTCTTGATGGGCTGAATGGCTTGCTTCCACATCGTGGGGATTCTATGATTGTAACTGGTAGCTTGGAAAGCTTTTGTTTTCCGTTTGCAGAAATTCTGATGCAGTTAGATGCATGAAATGGCCTCTCCTGAAGAAAAGAGGTAGCTGAGAACTGTTAAGAAATAAGTTACTTCAGCTGTAAGGGTTTTAGTATGAGCATTCCAGATCAGGAGGAGTTGTTTGAAGCTGAGAAATTCTAAGATCAATTGTGTGACTAATCAACAAAGAAGCTACCGAACTCTTAAGACTGGTTAAAAGAAACAGTTAATTAAACCTATAGATATGATAGAGAAGGGATTCTCTCTCATCTTTGAGTATTGTTAAGTGATAGTATTGAGACAGGTCAGATTCTATTTTTTCTGTGTTTTGAAATCTTTTGAATTGTGTTACATGCACATAGCTTGGTTTATTTTAGTTTACCTTTTCTTTTGTGCAATAAAATTCTGTTTTATTGTTAAAACTAAAGGTCCAGCATTTACTTGGTTGAGTTTCAATGAAATACCCACTGTTTTAAAAAAAATTTGTCTGTGATCTGACTTGTCCAGTAATATTATCAGCTGGGATCATAACACTTCTTTTCTATTGTTAGCTGTCCATCACAACCTCCAGAGATTGTTCCTTAGGTAATTTGTTCTTATGAACATTTCTCTCAGTTTGTGGTGGTTATTCCAAACTTCCTGAGGTTTGTCTTCAAAGCGTCCTTGAACTTTAGACCTACTTCGCACATGATGTTCTTGTTCAATTTGTGAATACACAACTGCCAGAGGAATTTTATCATCAGTCATATGAATTGCATATCCTGAATATTCCTGAGCTAGCAAGATGTCTTTACCAGATTTCCATACGACTATCAATGGATGCTTATTGGGATGTGCACACCTTGTGTACTTATCAAGATTTGATTTCTTAGCTGCTGAGTTAAGATCTTGGAATGTTCCACTTTAATAATGCTGTGAGAGCACCTGAACTCCATAGACTTCAGTGGTTAAAGATGTCTCATCAGCACCTCTCAATGGCAGTTAAATATTGGAAGTATATGAAGGTCTTACTGATGGAATCTCTATTCCAATAATGAACTAAACAAACAATAGAAAGCCAGTTAGCTGTGATGTTCTCATAGTGAATGTCTTTCTGATATCACCCAGGCTAGGTTTGCCAACCTTAATAACAAAAAGAGCCAATCTTAAAATTGAGTCTAAAATGCAGTAGCTTAAGTGAAATGCTATGGCTGAAATGCCAATAATAATAAAAAATAAGACACAGCCACAATTTAGCAGGCAGCATGGTGGCTCAGTGGTTAGCATTGCTGCCTCACAGCGCCAGGGACCTGGGTTCGATTCCATCCTCAGGCGACTGTGTGGAGTTTGTACATCCTCCCTGTGTCTGCGTGGATTTCCTCTGGGTGCTCCATTTTCTCCCACAGTCCAGAGATGCGCAGGTTAGGTGAATTGGCCATGCTAAATTGCCCATAGTGTTAGGTGCATTAGTCGGGGGTAAATGTAGGGGAATGAGTCTGGGTGGGTTACTCTTCGGAGGGTCGGTGTGGACTTGTTGGGCCAAATTACCTGTGATTCCTGAAGAAGGGCTTATGCCCAAAACGTCGATTCTCCTGTTCCCTGGATGCTGCCTGACCTGCTGCGCTTTTCCAGCAACACATTTTCAGCGCTGATTCCGTACTGTAGGCAATCTATCTAATCTAAACACCAATTAAAGGTTTTAAAAATTATAAATTTGTACTTACGAATAAGTATCATTCAATATTAATATAAGTCTTAAAAAAATGAAACAAGTCCTTTGGCAGTCCTTTAATTGCCATCAAATTGAATTGATCAAGGTCTGGATCTACACACATCCTTAAAGAGCTACATTCAGCTCTAAAGTGTATTCCCTTGATTTATGTTTATATTGGACAAATGACCGCTTGAGCTGGTACCAGAGAGTGGCTAGTACCTATTTAATCTGGTTGCTTTTAAACTTTCAAGGTAGGTCCATTTGTGGCAAGTACTAACACATTTCTATCATTCCAACTATAATTATTCATTTGTATTCAATAATGGAGATAGTATGTTAGCAAGCCGATAAATGTAGAAATCCCAGGAGAATATGAAGATTTTGTCCTCTCAACCCACGAATGTCCACAAACTCTAGTTTGCAAACTAGAGGTATACCTTCAGTTCACCATGAGTAAGATTCGCTGGAGTAAATAACAGTAAATGCATAGAATGTGTGTACAGTAACAGGATTTGTATACTCACAAAATAGTTTTATTCTCATGAGACAAATTAATCAAATAATGAAAACCATTAAACTACGATACAATCAGACAAAATCACTGGTTTTGGTTTCTGTTCAGTGGATTATTTTTCAATAAGTTGTTGCTGATTATTGCTTGGAGGAGGACTTGAGAGTTGTTAAAGTGAATCCTAATTTTTTGTTACAAATCAGATCTCAGAGTGAAACCAGACTTGCTGTATCGCAAGTTTTGTTTTTGCAGTTTACTTACTGCGGTGGTCGGTCACTGAGCAAATTCATACGAAGTTGTCAATGTTCTTTTAATAAATGAATGAAAATTGATTACACATAAGATTAAAAAATTAGACATATGACAATTTAGAAAGGTTTTACCACTAATAGTAAGAAGATTCAACTCTTTTCCCATCAATGTCCTTGTTGTTGCACAATCCTAGAGAAGCATCACTTTAACTTTCTAAATTTTTACTCAAGTGACACCCTCCAGCTCTCCTTCTTGGACTGCTTAAGCCTCCTTTTCAACTCTCATGACCTGAAGACATATTTCCAGCCCTGCTAGCCTGGATACTTCTTTCCAATTATGAGATTTGTACAAACCAAACTATCTTAGTCTGGAGAATTCTACAAACTCGGTGCCCTTTTGCTACTTCTTTTCTATTGAACCCAACTAAGAAACCATCTGTTTCTTCTTCATGAAGCTAAGTTCAGTCTCCTTGTACTGACACATTCTACCTTATGGTTATCCCAAAACCAAATTCTTCTTGAAAACAGTAATGAAGACATTGTCAGGTCTCTTACTTACTTTTGCAATGGAGCTTACATTATATGCCATACTGAAAGGTTTCTCCTTGGCTCCATCAGTGACAGTGATATATATTGCATTACATGTATAATACAGCAATACCTTAGAGTCAAGATTATAGACAAATAAAGCAATAATAAAATAAGCATTATGTTTTATAGCTTTATTTCATGGGAATTGGAGAATAAGTAACCAACCAACTGTGTAAATTCTGACAGATAATTGTGGCAGTTTATTTAGAGGAGAAGTTGTTTTGCCTTCTTTGCAAACTTTTGAAATGTTACTAAAATGTACTAATCAAAATTTTTGAAATGTAGATATTATCTTGCCTTTGTTTATAGTCATAGATGAAGGGTTCTGATGAAGGGCTTTTGCCTGAAACGTCAATTCTCCTGCTCCTCGGATGCTGCCCGACCTGCTGTGCTTTTCCAGCACCACACTTTTGACTCTGATCTCCAGCATCTGCAGTCCTCATGTTCCCCTTTGTTTATAGTAAGTTGAAGGAAAGCACTGTTTTGAAGATGGTTGCGTCACGTATAAAGAAGGGAACCATAATTTGCTGGGAGTATAAAAATGATTTATCTTGCACACTGCTACAAGTGTTAAGTAATCTAAAAAATTGTAACAAAATATAAATACAGTCACCCTGGCAGTTGCAAATTGCCTTTGGTTACTGGGTGATTTGTGTCGTTCCACTGTAAGCATTGAATGAATGGCAATTAGGTTTCCTATAAGTTTAAAAACTTTTTCTCACTTTATTCTGTTAAAGAAAATTAAACTTACTGCAGAAAGGTAGGACTGAGAAGGACCATTATAATAATGACACTTTATGTTCCTGCAACCCCAAACTGAAAGGGACAGCTTCTGAGGAGCCGTGGATGGTTCTGAGCATTGTGCCATCATCCCCAATTTTGACCTTGTGATGGAGGAAAGTTCATTGATGAAGCAGTTAAAAATGATTGGGCCTAGCTCACTATCCTGAGGAAGTCCTGAAGATATCCTGGGCTGAGTCGACTGACCTCTATCAACCACAACCACCTTCTTTTGTGCTAGATATGACTCCAAACATCAAAGAGTTTTACACCTGCTTCTCATTGATTGTAATTTTTCAAGAGCTCCTTGATCGTGCAATCTGTCAAATATGGCCTTGATGTTACATCACATCTGGAATTCACATCTTTTGACCATGTTTCAGACAAGGCTGTAATGTGGCTCTGATGGAACCAAAACTGAATATCAGTAAGCAATTTATTCCTATGATTGTGATATTTGATGACCCCTTCCATCACTTTACTGATGATCAAGAGTTAACTGATAAGGTGGGTTTGGTTTGTTCTATGTTTTGTATACAGGACATGGCTTGACAAATTTCCACATTGATAGTTTGATACTAGTGTTGCAGCTGTACTGGAACAGCTTGATTAGGAGGCATGGCAAGTTCTGGAGCATGTCTTCAATACTATTGCTAGAATGTTGTCAGGGACCATAGTCTTTGTGGTATACAGTACTTTCAGCTGATTATTAATATCATGTACAATGAATTAAGTTGGCTGAAGATTGCTGTGATGCTGGAGACCTCTGGAGGAGGCTGATATGAATCATCCATTTGGCACTTCTGGCTGAAGATTGCTGCAAATACTTCAATGCTATCTTTCACACTGATGTGTTGGGTTCCAGTGTCACTGAGGATATATGTTGAGCCTCTTCCTCCAGTGAGTTAGTAATAGAGGTCTACAGCACAGAAAAAAGGTCCTTTGGCCCATCAAGTTGTTTAATTGTCCGTCATAATTCGTAACTGGATATGGCAGAAATGCAAAGCTTAGAGTTGATCCATTGGTTATAGAATCACAGAGTCCTGCCTATTATTTTGCTGCAACAACCTATACTGTTTATAGAATCATAATCCTTACAGTGTGGAAAGAGACCATTCAGCCCATTGAGCCTGCATCGACCTTCTGAAAAGCATCACACCCAGATATCCCGCCCATTATCCTGCATTTACCATGGCTTATGCATTTGGCCTGTACATCTGGATGGTATGGAAAATTTAGTATGATCAGTCTACATAACTTGCACATCATTATTAACTGTGGGAGGTAATCAAAGCCCCTGGCAGGAGCCCACGCAGACATGGGTAGCATGTGCAACCCCTTCACAGAGAGTCACGCAAGACTGTAATCAAATCTGGGTCCCTGGTGGTGTGAGGCAACAGTACTAAACAGTGAGTCACCATACTGCCCTGGCATACAAATTTAGCATGAAATAGTCCTGTGATGTAGCATCGCCAGCTTGATACTTCATTTTTATATTTGTGTGGTGTTCCTAGTATGCTTATCTGTATAATTTCATTGAACCAGGGTTGATCCCCCGATTAATGGTAATGGGAGAGTAGGGGAGTATGACTGGCTTGGAGGGGATCTTACAGGTGTTGGTGTTCCCATGTATCTGCTGCTCTTGTCCTTTAGATGGAAATGGTAATGCATTTAGAAGGTGCTGTCTAAGGATCTTTGGGAACTGACAACCAGAAGCAGCTGGAACAGAACTAAACAAATTCCAGAAGACTTAGTACTTCACAGGATGCTCCAAAGCACTGAAGATGGTATCCAGACAGGGAACGAAACATCTGTAAATCAACTTCTCAGCTCAGCAAACATACCCACAACTATGACATCTTTGAATTTCTGCAGTGCATCTTGTAGATGGTACACACTGTTACTATTGAATGTTGGTGGTGGAGAGATGCTTGTAGATGGGGTCCTAATCAAGCAGGCTGCTTTTTCCTGGATTGTGTCCAGCTTCTTGAGTGTTGTTGGGGCTGCATCCATCCAGACAAGAGGAGAATATTCCATCACATTCCTGACTAGTGCCTTGTAGATGGTTTTCAGGCTTTTGGGGAGTCAAAAGGTAGCTACTTGTTACAGTATCTCTAACCTCTGACCTGCTCTTGTAACCACAGTATTGATGTGGTGAGTCCAGTTCAGGTCGATGGTAACCCTCAGGATGTTGATAGTGGGGGATTCAGTGATGGGAACTCTATTGATTGTCAAGGGGCGGTGCTTAGATTGACTTTATTGGAGATGGTCATTGCCTGGCAGTTGTGTTGCTTGAATGTTATTTGTCACTTTTCAGCCCAAGTCTATTTGTTGTCCAAATTTTGTTGCATTTAAACATGGACTCCTTCAGTATCTCGTGAATCATAAACAGTACTGAGCATTGTGTAATCATCAATAAACACACCACTTCTGACCTTATGGTGAAGTAGGTGGTTGGGACAAGGACATTACCCTAAGGAACTCCTGCAGCTGTATCCTGGAGCTGAGATGACTGTCCTCCAACAATCACAATCACATGATTCCAACCAGTGGATTTGCCCCTGATTCCCATTGGTTCCAGTTTTGCTCAGCCCCTTGATGCAACACTTAGTCGAATGCAGCCTTGATGTCAAGGGCTGTCACTCTTGCCTGGCCTCTGAAATTTAGTGCTTTTGTCCATTTTTGAACCAGTTTAAATTTTGTGTACATTACATACCTGGGAAATGTTCCACATTGTCAGGTGGCTGCCAGTGTTGTAGTTGTATTGGAACAGCTTTGCTAGAGGTGCATCAAGTTCTGGAGCACAAGTCTTCAGTACTATTGCTGGAATGTTGTCAGGATCCATAGCTTTTGCAGAATCCAGTGCCTCCAACTATTGTTTGATAGCACGTAGCGTGAATTGAATTGGACATTTGGCATCTGTTTGCTGGATACGACTGGAAGGGGCTGAAATGGATCATCCTTTTGGCACTTCTGGCCGAAGATTGATGCAAATGCTTCAGCCTTATGTTTTGTACTGAAATATCAGGCTCTTCCATCATTGAGGATGGGGATATTTGTAGAGCTGCCTCCTCCAGTGACTTGTTTAATTGTCCTCCAACATTCATGTCTAGATATGGCAGGACTGCAGAGCTCAGAAATGATCCATTGGTTGGAATCACTTCGTTGCTATGTCTATTAATTGCTGTTAGTGCCATTGGCCTGCAAGTAGTCCTGTTTAGTAACTTCACCAGGTTGACATCTCATTTTCTATGTATGCCTAATGCTGTTCTTGGCATGCTTTCCTGCACTCTTCATTGAACCAGGGTTGATCCCCTGGCTTGGAGGTAATGGTTGAGTTGGAGATATGTCGTGCTGTGAAGTTGCAGATTGTATTGGAGTATAATTCTGCTGCTGCTGCTGCTATTGGCCTCATGTGTGCCCAGTCTTGAATTGTTGACTATTGAAAATCTATCCCATTTAGCATGGTTATAATATACAACATGATAGAAGGTATTGTCAGTGTGAAGGCGGGACTTCGTCTCCACAAGGACCATGTACCATGGTCATTATGACTGATCCTATCATTATCAGATGCATCTACAGCTGATGGATTGGTAATGATGAGGTCAAGTCTGTTTTTTCCTCTTATTTGTTCCATTGCCACCTGCTGCAGACTAAGCAAAGTCCTTTAAGACCTGGCCAACTTGATCAGTAGTGCTGTGATGAGCCACTCTTAGTGGTAGACATTGAAATCCCCCATTTTCTGTACATTTTGCATCCTTAGGTACTTCCTCAAAGTGTTGTTCAACATGGAGGAGTCCATTAGCTGAGGGAGGATGGTATATGATAATCAGCAGGAAATTTCCATGAACATGTTTAACCTGAAGCCATGTGATATCATGAGTCTGGAGTCAATGTTAAGAACTTCTAGAACAACTCCCTCTTGACTGTTTACTACTGTGTTGCTGTTTCTGCTGTGTTTGTTCTGCCAGTGGGATAGAACATGTCCAGGGATGGTGATAGTGGTGTCTGGGATATCTGTGAAGTATGATTCTGTGAATATGACTATGTAAGGCTGTTGCATGACTAGTCTGTGAGACAGCTGTCCCAATTTTGGAATTAGCCCCCAGACATTCGTATAGGGAACAATTTGCAGGACCAATAGTTTGCTCTGGTCATGATAAATGCCAGCTGGTCCATCCAATTTCATTCCTTTTTTAAGCAGTTTCCTTTTTTTGAGACTTTTAAGCAGTTTGTTGCAACAAAATGACTTGCTAAGGTCATTTAAGAGAGCAGTTAAGAGTTAATCTCTTTGCTGTGGGTCTAGAGTCATATGTAGGCCAGACCAGGTAAGGACAAAAGTTTTCCTTCCCTAAAGGACATGAGTGAACCAAATTTTCTTTCAATGACAATCAGCAATGATATCATAGTCATCAGTAGGCTTTTAATTCCAGATTTATTTGGATTCAGATTCTATCATATGCACTGCTATATTCAAATTCTGCTCCCCAGAATATTATTTAGGAGTCTGGATTACTAGCCCAGTGACATGATCATTGCACCATCACCTCCCGAGCCTGAAAATTAAATATGCCCTGTAGTATTTAGGGTTGCCAAGCCTACAGAATAACGAGGGATTAGAGGGGTATTGAGGAATTCCTGACTAATCTTTGGGACTGTGATATGTGCACCCAAGAGAAGAAATATTGTAAAAATTGTCTTTTTAAAATTTTCTTTGAACACTTCAGCATTTTGAAAACTGTAAAAATATTCAAATAAACACTGTACCAATAGTTAAATCAATTTGAGATTGAGATCTGAGATGCAGTTAAAATTTGTAGTAAATATTCTGATTTTGTGGACAAGTGATGGTAACGTTTTAGCTGTGGCCCCACTAGTTTCTGGAGGATATAATTTGGGTAACGGCATTGTTACTGTCTCATAAGCAACTAACTCCTTGACTACAGGTATTAGCAGAACTCATGGATCCTTGAATCTTGATGATAGTGACTTTAGTGAAGGTGTTTCATTTTAATGTGTATAAAAACAATGTGAAGAAGTATATATCAGCTATTTTGTGAACAAAACTGTGCTAATTTATGCTATTCTCTTATGCCAGTTCAAATATTGTGCTACCTAGGAAATGAATGCTGTCAAACTCTATTGCAGGTATCATAAGTTTAATTAGGTTAATGATTATTAAGGATAGAACATAGAACATAGGAAAGTACAGCACAGAACAGGCCCTTTGGCCCATGATGTTGTGCTGAGGGTTAATCTTAATGTAAAATAAAATAACTTAACCTACGCACCCCTCAATTCACTGCTATCCATGTGCATGTCCAGCAGTCGCTTAAATGTCCCTAATGACTCTGCTTCCAGCACCACCGCTGGCAACACATTCCATGCATTCACAACTCTCTGCATAAAGAACCTTGCTCTGACGTCCCCTCTATACCTTTCTCCTAATATCTTAAAACTATGACCCCTCGTACCAGTCAATAATATCTTAAAACTATGACCCCTCGTACCAGTCAATCCTGCCTTGGGGAAAGGTCTCTGGCTATTGACTCTATCCATTCCTCTCATTATCTTGTATACCTCGATCAGGTCGCCTCTCTTCCTCCTTCTCTCCAAAGAGAAAAGTCTGAGCTTATTCAACCTTTCTTCATAAGGCCAGTCCAGGCAGCATCCTAGTAAAGATAAAATGCCTCATCTTCCGCCTCGGAACACTTCAACCCCAGGGCAACAATGTGGACTTCACCAGTTTCCTCATTTCCCCTACCCCCACCTTACCCCAGTTCCAACCTTCCAGCTCAGCACCATCCTCATGACCTGTCCTAACTGCTAATCTCCCTTCCCACCTATCCATTCCACCCTCCTCTGTGACCTATCACCT
Organism: Chiloscyllium plagiosum; assembly: GCF_004010195.1. Lineage (NCBI taxonomy): Eukaryota > Metazoa > Chordata > Chondrichthyes > Orectolobiformes > Hemiscylliidae > Chiloscyllium > Chiloscyllium plagiosum. The sequence goes on along the minus strand of NC_057717.1, from coordinate 105,064,166 downwards.
TCATCCCCACCCACATTCACCCATTGTACTCTTTTCTACCTTCTCCCCACCGCCCCTCATTTATCTCTCCACCCTGGAGGCTCCCTGCCTCCATTCCTGATGAAGGGCTTTTGCCTAAAACGTCGATTTTCCTGCTCCTCAGATGCTGCCTGACCTGCTGTGCTTTTCCAGCACCACTCTAATCTAAACTCTGGTTTCCAGCATCTGCAGTCCTCACTTTTGCCTAGCATCCTGGTAAACCTTCTTTGCACCCTCTCCAAAGCCTCTGTATCTTTCCTATAGTAATGCGACCAGAACTGGACACAATATTCCAAGTGTGCCTCACGAGGGACTTGTAGAGCTGTAGCAAAACCTCGCTCTTAAACTCGATCCCCCTGTTAATGAAAGCCAAAACACCATATGCTTTCTTAACAACCCTATCTACTTGGGTGGCAACTTTAAGGGATCTATGTATTTGTACACCAAGATCCCTCTGTTCCTCCACACTGCTAAGAATCCTGTCTTTAATCCTATATTCAGCATTCGAGTTCGACTTTCCAAAATGCATCACTTCACATTTATCCAGGTTGAACTCCATCTGCTATTTCTCAGCCCAGCTCTGCATCCTGTCTATGTCGTGCTGCAGCCTGCAATAGCTCTCAAGACTATCGACGGCACCTCCAACCTTTGTGTCGAATTTACTTAATCCACCTCTCAATCTCCTCATGCAAGTTATTTATAAAAACTACAAAGAGCAGTGACCTGTGGGACCCCACTGACCTCCAGGCAGAATACTTTCCATCTGCAACCACTCTCTGCCTTCTGTCAGCCAACCAAGTCTGAATCCAGATATCCAAATCTCTCTGTATCCCATACTTTCTGACTTTATGAATGAGATCAGTCCATTCTATTAAGAGAAATGCCTTTTGGTGCAACATTCAAGAATTATCCAATCAGAACTGAAGAGTCTGGTAGCTTTGCAATTGACCATTAAAAATTAAGGCACTATGCGGGAAGTCATGTTATGTGATCAATGGCATGAACGTCTGAGGAGACTATCAATGTCCGATAGTCTTAGAGTTGATAACACTTCGTGTATGCAATGGTAGCACTACTAGTAGATATGAAAATGCATCAAAAGCAAAAAGAAAACCAAAAGCATTGAAGCTGAAGCAAGGACACTTGTACATAAATCTCCGATTATAAATCATGATTCATCACAGTGTGTGCTAACCTGCTTTGTGGGAATCAGAACATTCACACTGTGCAGAATTTTCCAACACTACAGGGCTGTATATCTTCAGATCTTACCTACTAGCTTCTTGTTCTAATAGTGATAGCGGGCATGCTGCTTTTCTGTCTCTTGAGACAGCAGCTCCTGTAAGCCTGTGCTAATGACTGTGGTAGACTGATGTTTAACATACTGTCCTCAGATTCATAATAATGGCATGGCCTTGGTATGCAATATTTGTTCTTTCATTTTCAGAGATTCCATTAAAATTATTGATGTAGTGTGAAGGGTAAAGGTTAGGTAACAAGAGAAAATAACTTCAGTCCTGTTGAGTACTTGTTTCTGTTCTTGCAGCCCAATAGTGAAAGCAGTGTGAGTGATATATAAAGATGTTACCCATCCTCCCCTGTGAACAGCTTTATCATTGACCTTGCCAGGCTGAAAGACACAGGACACAGGGAATTCAGCAATGTCCTATTTGGCAGGAACCTAATGGGAGAAACAGTTGAAATTTTTTTAAATCACTGGTTGCAGCTTCTTAATATTTCAGTGCAAAGAAAGATGGTTGTGAACTTAAAATTAGGGACTAAGAAGAGAACAGCAATCACAGAGAACATTGTCCTTGCAGTCACCTTGATTAAATGACCATCTGTTTTGCTTTTGTATTGTCAGAAATTGCTGTGCTTATAGATTAATTGGCAATGAAAACTATTTCCATTTTGATGACCTTCCTGCTGACTAAACTATTATCACGCTAGCGTTAGTAAGAAATCTTGGTGAGTTTGTACACTGTTTGGCAATGGAAGGTTTTGCTGTAGGCAATAGCTTAGGCTCGGATACACACAAAAACAAAAATGTATCTCGTTTTTCTATATTCCCTCCCCTTTTTTTCTCTTTTCACCTCTTCTGACCCATCCTCTTGATTGGTGTATAGTACCACAGTTTTGGTTTCTGACAAGACCTCCTCCAATGTTGGGGAAAAGTTAACATTATTTGTCTGGAAGCCATTTTCCTAATCTGGCTGAGAAACCATTTTGTGTCCCCAGCCAGAACTTTGCTGGCTGCGCATTCCTTACTATGAGGTAATGTAAAAGGTAGGCCTTACCTTCCTAAGGTGTCAAGATAGTGTTTCCTCCCTTTGCTGAATGATCAGCGCAAGCCAATTAGTCCCACTTCCTTCACAAGTTATTGCCACTTCACGATCATTCAGCTAATTAGGGATAGCTCTGCTTAGTGTTAGCAATCTGTGTAACTAGAACGGATGGTGATACTATTTGTCTGTCCACTTGTGGAATGCATAATAGTGCTTTAGTTTTGAACTTAATGACTAATCTCTAATTTAGTACCAACTTGTAGGCATACCAAACTGTGTAATTAACGATCAGTTCCTATCTGTTTTCTCTATATAATCCTGTAGTATCCTGATGTACTTCGGAATAACACCGAGCTTTTACCGTTAGGACGGTGAATTCCCCATGATATATTGTGTAATAAACTAATCAGTTCACAAGGTCCGAGACTCGAGAGTTTTCTTCAACACCCAGGGAGCACAGTTTTAAGTAAGGTGCAGGAGATTTAAGGGGATATAAGGAAACTTTTTTTTTTACTCAGATGGTGATGGGTTGTCTGGAACACACTCCAAAAAGAATGGTAGAGGCAGAATCTCTTGACATCTGAGAAGTAGTTGGATGAGCACTTGACAATGCACACAAGGCTAAATGTCAGGTGCTGGTAAATGGATTAGAACAGATAGATGCTTGATGACCAACATGATACGATGAGCTGAAGAGTCTTTCTTCATGCTTAAAAATTCCATGACTCTAATTACTAGTGTTGAGTGGTAGTAGTTGGAGTAGGAAATTGCACGTACAGACATATCTCAATATTGTGCAAGATGCCCAACTCACTTGATTAGTTGACATCTCTTGGAAATTGAAGTGTGGCAAGGACTTAGCAATTCATTCAGATGAATAGCAAAAAAGACAACGCAGACCATTCCTCCCTACCTGCGTGATTGTTGGGAATGCTATGGAATTGTTGATTTTTAAACATGGCTCATGGCATATTAAATGACCATAAAATTAAAGTAAAAGTCTTTAACAAATATAAAGATAAACTAAATGCTTTGACAAAATGAAAGATTTGTACACTTCCTATGTACTCATTCACCTCTTATGAGCTTGTTTTATAAGTAAAATATGCTAGTTTTGGAAAACTGAAGGGAAGACATTTTTAGGGTAGTTTTTGGTAGTGTTTTATGACCCTCAGTGAGAACTGTTTGAATGTTTGCACCATCACAACAGTCAGTTAGGACCAGAATAAGAAACCACAAACAAGGTTCCAACCTGTGTCTAAAATGTGCAATAAACATCTGACATACAGATTCTTAAAATTGTATTTTAGTAAGCTGATTTGTTGCCTTTCGGCAGGATGCTTCTCTTTGATGACAGATGGAGAAATTATTAGGAACCTGGAAAATGCCTGAATGGACCTGTTTAATGTGTGCATTCACAGGAGCTTTAATTTATCAAATGTCCAATCGCATTCTTAAATGCCTCAAATCGAGAGATGAAGAATGAATAACATTTGATTGCAATAACTTATGTAGTGAAACTGCTGCTCTTTATTCATAATAAGAACCCAGAAGCAATAAGGTGAATGTCGTATTAGAAATTTTGATGTTCTTAAGTGAAGATGGAATATTGGTCTGGGCACTAGGAGAACAACTTAGTATTCAAATACCCTAAAAACTATTTCAGAGATCAGTCAAGCTTGTAACATAGCTCAGTTAGAGTTGAGGAAGCAATATGCATTTATACTTTAGGATCTGTTCTTCTTAAACTTCAGAAAAGTTCACACCTTGAATTATTAAGGAGAATGGGGAATTTCTAGCTCGGGACTTTCTCCTCGAGAATTTCTAGCTCTTCATGCTTTATCCAGGGCAGTGTAGTTTCCAAGCAGGGCTAACTTGTCAACCATTCAGCACTGTTCTGTCCTGCTGAATAAATTATTGTGATCATTTGAAATTTGACATTCATGCACTTGTCCTGAGGAGTGTCAGAAGAAAATATTTGGCACAAGTCTCTCATTTCAGAAACTTTATCATTCATTATGTTGTTAGTAAGCTCAATGTAATTGAGCTACCTATTAAATAGAGGCATAAAGGCTCGGAAACTGCACTGTGCAATACTGGTCATTCATAGAAGTTCTCTCCACATGTTGGTAGCTGGATTACACTTGTTTAACTCAATCAGGAAGTCTTGTCAGCTGGTCAGCCTGCCATTTTTATTAACAAAGCCAGTTTGTCACTGTGCCAATTCATTTTCAACAATAAATAACAGGTTCAGAATTATTTTATTAAAGAACAAAAGGATCAATGAGCTAGGAGATTTTTCCCTGGAGCATATGAGGCTGGGGGGCGACCTTATGGAAGTTTATAAAATCACAAGGGACATAGATAAGGTGAATAGCAAAGGCTTTTTCCCTGGTGTAGGGGAGTTCAGAACTGAGAGCATAGGTTTAAGGTGAGAGGGGGAAGATTTAAAAGGAACCTGAAGAGCAACAATTTCATACAGAGGTGCATATTTGGAATGAATTGCCAGAGGAAGTGGTAAATGCAAGTATAGTTACAACATTTAAAAGACATTTAGACAGATCATTATATAATACATGGATAGGAAAGGTATTGTATCACTGATTGTTAGGTTTTCTTTTTTGTTCTGATGAACTCAATCAGTTTTGATTAGTTGAGTTATATACTGAACAGGAGAATGTCACAGACACTGCAATCTATCAAACATTATTTCAGAGATCTCTGAAAGAAGTATGCAAAATGTTAAGCCCTGAATGTGTAATCTGGCAGCTTTTATTGTGGAAGTTGCTGATGTCTGTGTTCTTGGAGGAATTATAGATTTATTTTTCAGTTTGTCAGCAAAGCAGCGGCAGCTTGAGGCCTATCCAGAGCTCTGATACAATGCTATATGTCCTTGGTGTCACTGAAAGATGAAGTGCTCCACTGTGAAAAGGAATGACTTCTCTGGTTAGGAAGAAATATAAATGAAGGTAGGAGTGAAAGGAACAGGGTGGTCATTACGGGGACTTTATCTTCCCCAATATTGACTGAAAATGCCATAACTCTAGTACATCAGATGGATCAGTTTTTGTCCAATGTGTTCAGAAGGGTTTCCTGACACAGTATGTCAAAGAGCCAACAAGACGGGAGGCTATACTGGATCTGGTGCTTGGTAATGAACCAGGCCAGTTGTTTGATTTTAGTGGTAGGTGAGCACTTTGGAGAGAGTGACCAAAATTCAGTTAGGCTTAGTTTAGCGATGGAAAGGGATAAGTACATGCCACAGGGCAAGAGTTATCAATGGGGCAAGGGCAATTATAATGCGATTAGGCAATACTTAGGATGCATAGAATGGGGTAGCAAAATGCAGGGGATGGGGGCAATCGAAATATCGAGCTGGTTTAAGGAACAGGTATTGTGTGTCCTTGATAGGTATATCCCTGTCAAGCAGGGAGGAAATGATAAGGTAAGGGAACCGTGGTTTACGACAGAAATTCCATCTCTTGTTAAGTGGGAGAAGGAGGCTTATGTGACGATGAGACAAGATTGTTCAGATGCGGTGATGGAGAATTACAGATCAGCTAGGAAGGGTTTAAAGAGAGAGTTAAGAAAAGCAAAGAGAGGACATGAGCAGTCTTTAGCAGGTAGAATAAAGGAGAACTCTAAAGCTTTCTATAGGTATATTAGGAATAAAAGGATGACTACGGTAGGAGTAGGGCCAGTCAAAGACAGAAGTGGGAAGTTGTGTGTGGACCCTGTGGAGATCGGAGAGGTGCTAAACGAATATTTCTCATCGGTTTTCACTCAGGAAAAGGAGAATATTGTAGAGGAGAGGAATGAGAAATGAGATATTAGACTAGAAAGGATCAAGGGTAGTATGGAAGAGGTGTTATCAATTCTAGAAAGAGTGAAAGTAGACAAGTCTCCTGGGCCGGATGGGATTTATCCGAGGATTCTCTGGGAAGCTAGGGAGGAGATGGCAGAGCCTTTGGCTTTGATCTTTGATTTGTCATTCTCTACAGGTTTAGTACCAGAGGACTGGAGGATTGCAAATGTTGTGCCCTTTTTCAAGAAGGTCATATAGATGACCCAGATACTTATAGACCAGTGAGCCTTACGTCTATTATAGGAAAAGTTTTAGAAAGGATTATAAGAGATAAGGTTTATAATCATCTAGCAAGCAACAATTTGATTTCAGATAGTCAACATGGTTTTGTTAAGGGCAGGTTGTGTCTCACAAACCTCATTGAGTTTTTTGAGAAGGTGACCAAGCACGTGGATGAGGGTGGGGCAGTTGACAAGGTGTACATGGACTTCAGTAAAGTCGTTGATAATGTTTCACATGGTAGGCTGTTGGAGAAAATGCAGAGGCTTGGGATTGAGGGTGATTTAGCAGTTTGGATTAGAAACTGGCTTTCTGTAAGAAGGCAGCGAGTGGTAGTTGATGAAAAATATTCAGCCTGGAGTCTGATTACTCGTGGCGTGCCACAAGGATCTGTTTTGGGAGTACTGCTGTTTGTCATTTTTATATGTTACTTAGATGCAGGCATAGGTGGATGGATTAATAAGTTTGCAGATGACATTAAAGTCAGTGGAGTAGTGGACAATGTGGAAGAATGTTGCAGGTTGCAGGGGGACTTGGATAACTGCAGAATTAGGCTGAGAGGTGGCAAATGGAGTTCAATGCAGATAAATGTGAGATGATGCACTTTGGGAAGAATAACAGGAAGGCAGAATACTGGGTCAATGGAAATATTCTTGGTAGTGTGAATGTGCAGATCTTGGAGTCCATGTACATAGATCCCTGAAAGTTGCCACCCAGGTTGACAGTGCTGTTAAGAAGGAGGAGAAAGTGAGGTCTGCAGATGCTGGAGATCAGAGCTGGAAATGTGTTGCTGGAAAAGTGCAGCAGGTCAGGCAGCATCCAGGGAACAGGAGAATCGACGTTTCGGGCATAAGCCCTTCTTCAGGAAGGGCACATGGATTCCTGAAGAAGGGCTTATGCCCGAAACGTCGATTCTCCTGTTCCCTGGATGCTGCCTGACCTGCTGCGCTTTTCCAGCAACACATTTCCAGTGCTGTTAAGAAGGCATACGGTTTGTTAGGTTTTATTGGTAGAGGGATTGAGTTCCGGATCCGTAATGTCATCCTGCAACTATACAAAATGCTAGTGCGGCCACACTTGGAATATTGTGTACAGTTCTGGTCACCCCATTATAGGAAGGATGTGGTAGCATTGGAAAAGGTGCAGAGGAGATTTACCAGGATGTTGCCTGGTCTAGAGGGAAGGTCTTATGAGGAAAGGCTGAGAGACATGGGTCTGTTCTCATTAGAAAAATAAAGGTTAAGAGGGGATTTGATAGAGACATATAAGATGATCAGAGGATTAGATAGTGTAGACAGTGAAAGTTTTTTTCCTAGGATGATGGTGTCAGCTTGTACAAAGGGGCATAACTACAAATTGAGGGGTGATAGATTTAAGACAGATGTCAGAGGCAGGTTCTTTACTCAGAGAGTGGTAAGGGCGTGGAATGCCCTGCCTGCCAATGTAGTTAACTCAGCCACATTAGGGAGATTTAAACAATCCTTGGATAAGCACATGGATGATGATGGGATAGTGTTGGGGAATGAGATTAGATTAGTTCACAGGTTGGCGCAACTTCGAGGGCCAAAGGATTGGTTCTGCACTGTATTAGATTAGATTAGATTTGGCTGAAAATGTGTTGCTGGAAAAGCGCAGCAGGTCAGGCAGCATCCAAGGAACAGGAGAATCGACGTTTCGGGCATAAGCCCTTCTTCAGGAATGAGGAAAGTGTGTCCAGCAGGCTACGATAAAAGGTAGGGAGGAGGGACTTGGGGGAGGGGCGTTGGAAATGCGATAGATGGAAGGAGGTCAAGGTGAGGGTGATAGGCTGGAGTGGGGTGGGGGCAGAGAGGTCAGGAAGAA
>NC_057717.1:105053106-105055539 GCF_004010195.1 Chiloscyllium plagiosum | reverse complement strand
GGATGATACGCTGTATATGGAGGTTGGTGGGGTGGTAGGTGAGGACCAGTGGGGTTCTGTTCTGGTGGCGGTTGGAGGGGCGGGGCTCAAGGACGGAGGAGCGGGAAGTGGAGGAGATGCGGTGGAGGGCATCGTCGACCACGTCTGGGGGGAAATTGCGGTCTTTGAAGAAGGAGGCCATCTGGGTTGTACGGTATTGGGCCCAACAAGTCCACACCGACCCTCTGAAGAGTAACCCATCCAGGCCCATTCCCCTACCCTATACGAGTGCACCTAACACTATGGTCAATTTCCCATGGCCAATCCACCAACCTGCACATCTTTGGATTGAGGGAGGAAATCGGAGCATCTGGAGGAAACCCACGCAGACACAGGGAGAATGTGCAAACTCCACACAGACAGTCACCTGAGGCGGGTATCGAACATGGATCCCTGGCACTGTGAGGCAGCAGTGCTAGCCACTGTGCTGCCCACAAATTGTATTGTTCTATGTTCTAAGGCATGTCCCTTTGAATTTAAGTTAATGTTCCAGCTCATAGGGTATTCTAATTTTATGGGCTATTTAGTCATCACTGATTTTATTTGGGATGAAATATCTACTGAGTAGTATACAAGTGATAAGTTTTGTTCCATGGTGCAACAAGAGTGCATTGTCTGTTGTGTGTAAGGAGAGTTGGGCCGTCACGTTCCAACAGAGGGATGTTGATACACTTTGAACAAATGCCAGTTCTGTCCTCCCTCACCTGTTCCACTTTGCAGTTTTACTGTCTGTCACACTCTGAAACACTTTTTCCACTTCTGCTAGCCTGGCCAACTTCACTAGCCTATTATCCTGTTGTATGTAACTCTTATAATAGTTGAGTGAATAAATGCACTTGCAATGTAGAATTGAGTGATCTGCGTAAAATTAAAATGACAGCTTTAATGGCTAATTAAGTCAGGTAATAGTCAGGTAATATTGAGTCAGGTAATAGACCTTATGATACAGTTTATGTGGCTGGGAAAGTTTCTGATGAGATTCAGAAAGAAAGATATTTTGAAATCATCGCCTATTATGGAGGTGTATTTTACTGGAAGTCAAGTTGGGTTGAGAAAAAGAATAGGAATAGCAGAATCACTAAAATCTACCTTAAAGCCTCTGACATAACAAGTGGAATCACACTTATTACCCATTGAGTGGCTGGAAAAAAATTGTGTGAGGAAAGGCTCATTTTAATGTGACCTTCCCATGTGAAATTGTGTTTTGTTACTTATTATTTGGTCTGCTACATGAAGTATAACAAACACAGAGAATGCTGGAGAAGCTCAGTAGATATGGCGGCATCTGTGGAGAGAGAAACAGAGTTAATGTTTTGAGTACAGTATGACTCTTAAGAACTGTGTTTGTTTCAAATTTCCTGCACCTGCAGTATTTTGCTTTAGTTTTGCATGAAGTGTAGTTGGATGAGATACATCAGGATTGATTGCTGGTGTAGAGCCAGCCACTTGAGAAGGATAGAAAATGATGGTGAAGTCTGCAGTGCTTACATGTACTGAATCAGCTAGGTGAGTTTCATGAATCTTTAGTTTCAACACTACTGTTCTTAAAATCCAAGTGTGCTGTTTTCCTCTGTGAATAACTGACCTAGTTGACTAACATACATTCAGTTGCTTCAGATTTTCCCAATTGATGAATCATTGTATTCATCAAGGTCAGTACTAGAAATTGAAACATTGTCTGCAGCCAGAGTCCACATCACATATTCTCAGATAGGTAACAACACTGACAGAATCCTGCTACAATAATGCAATAACCCAAACTTCAAAAGTACCTTCATAGCATCAGAGTCCCTTGGTGTTTTCTATACCAGCTATCCTAGTGGTCACTGTGGATATTGCTGCTGTAGTGTTCTGCAATGTTCTCTGGATTGAATTGTGCAGACTGTGTAGGATTGATTTTACCTGAGCCCTCATTGCTTATGACATGAACCTAGAAATTGATCTCTACAATATTGTTTTATGATTGTTAAACTGTCCTAGTATGGTGAACAGAAGTATGCAAATATTTTTATCCAGAAGTGCATGACTCCCATGTTTGGTATGGACAAAAACAACATGTTCTTTATCCAGCTGAAACAACAACAGCTTGCATATATTTATCCTTTTAACAGTAAAACATCCTCATGCTTCATAGGCAGATAGAGTCATAGTCAGAGAGATGTACAGCATGGAAACAGACCCTTCGATCCAACCCGTCCATGCTGACCAAATATCACAACCCAATCTAGTCCCACCTGCCAGCACCCGGCCCATATCCCTCCAAACCCTTCCTATTCATATACCCATCCAAATGCCTCTTAAATGTTGCAATTGTACCAGCCTCCACCACTTCCTCTGGCAGCTCATTCCATACACGTACCACCCTCTGCATGAAAAAGTTGCCCCTTAGGTCTC